>NW_009223095.1:0-8188 GCF_000690835.1 Fulmarus glacialis | reverse complement strand
TATGCTTTGCTGTTGGAAGCTACTCGGGAGAGCAGAGATGGCGATCAAAGAAAGGGCACAATCCTCTCTGGGTGCAAATGTCTCAGTTGTGTAAACCGAGCGCTAACATGTTAGTGTGAGTGGGTTTGACAGTCAGAAGAGGCAGGATCCGGCGGGTTGAAATAGCCTGGTTATTGCTTTCTGTATTTTTGTAGGAAGCAATGACTAATTATGTCAGCCTGGAAAAGTGCAAATCCCTGTTCCTTATTTGTGGAGCATTACTAATGTATTGGGAATTGCACAGGCCATGAGAGACAGAACCCCTGTATAAGGAACTGACAGTATAAGCAACTGACCAGATTATTGGCTAAGTGTCCTCAACGCCCATATTAAATCAAGTTGTGGTTATTTTCTTTTCACATACCAGGTTTACTGGTTATTCTGGAGAATACTCGCTATCCATAGTGACCAGCAATGATAATAAGGTAAAAAAGCAGGAGATACAGCAGTTAACAATGGATTCACAATACAGCAAGAAGCATTTTTTCCCCTGCATTTTAGTTTTAAATGATTTGATTTACTTGGCAGAGTAGGTCTCCTGACTTTCAATTTAAGTGTAAAGGTCAGAAGAGAACAATGTTTTTGGAGAAGTCATTAGCTATAAATAAATCAGTTCATAACATTTGATAAACAGCCGCCTGCAGAGGGATCCGTGTAAATACATTTCGTTCCTTCTACGCGCTCTCTCATCCTTTGTTCGCTTCTTTTTCATCAGCTGAAGGCAGCTGCCAATCATTCTGCCATCTCTAAACAGATACTGTGATTGTGGCAAATTTTGTGAGCTGTGAGAATGCTGGAAGCAGTGGAGCTTGGAGGAAGAAAACTGAATTTAGTATTGTCTTGCTATCACCAGCTTTTTCCGTATGCACGTGCAGAAATGAATCCTCGATAGCTGGAAGCAGCAGCAGGGAAGCCCGCAGCTGTTTGAAACTCATTCCCCCATCTGGTGTCAGCTTCGCAGTCTGGTGCCTCAGGAGACCTAGGACTGATGTGGGAATTGGAGGGGGGAAAAAAAGTAGAAATAACAGAAAATTTTAAAAAAGTCATAAAATTCTCTCGTAGTCAGATGATTTTTCCCATTAAAATACAGTTCCTATGCGGCAAATCTGCACCATGGTGAAGCAGATGGTGCTGTGGTATGTATATTTCACAAAGTAGGAAGGAAGGAGAGACAGTTCTGACAGCTGAAGGTACCAACCCATGCAGCTATTTTAGAACAAACCATGCCGTTTGGATCTCACTAGACATATTGCCCATGAGAAGACGGAGAACAAACAAAGAAATGTGTTTGTCACTGCAGACGCACAAGAAGAACAGATACCACTTAAAACATCCTTGAGTAGGAGTTGTGTATGGGAATTATCACTTTCCTTACTGCACCCAGTTCTTATGAACCCAAACTTTCTTGTATGATTCAGTGGAGCGTAGACATCTAAATATCTCTAAGCAGCTTATTCCTATTACCTAACACACAATATTTTTAAAGTCATCTTCTGCGAGTGTCCCTAACAGTTAACTTCTGATTTTTTTTAATTACTTTTGTATTTCTTCTGTGCTTTTGTTTTTCTCCTGGAGGAAGATTATGGCTGTATCCAATGGACATCAGCAATGCTCCGTCAGTTTTCTGTGCCGGGTCTTGAGAGAAAGTCTGAGTCTCTTCCTTTTCCTGCCACTTATAAAATACATATCCCATTTCAGCCCTAGAGGTATGAATGCTTCATCTTTATTTATTGACAGACCCATTTCAAGCAAATTTCAAGCACTGGGCTTGAATACAAACACTGTAATTTAAAAAATTGGGCAAGTCTTAATAAATTCTTCATACCCAATAAAAAAATTCTTCCACCATCCTTGTTTGACTATTTCTCTATCTCCATCACCAAAATCTGCGAAAATAGTGAGCCTTTCGAACTGAGTAAAAGGAGCCTGTCCCTGAGGCTGCATATGAAAATGAAGCAGTGTGTGAGAATCAATCACGTATTCCCAGAGACAAATGGAACACAGGCTGCCTGCTTCGTGCCATTCAGGGACCATAAAGCAGTCAGAAAACCAATTCACCTGGCTTGCTCAAGGAAATCTTAAGTAGCCCAGAGCTGAGTTATCTCTATCATGCCTTTTAGAAGGCTTTACTTTTTAGGGTGTATTAAGAGTATGGTCAAGGGAAGGTGTCAGGGTTGGATTGCTGCTGCACCTTTGAAATGCACCGTGGCTGTAACTAACCTCGTGAAGAGTCATGGAACTGGGTGCAGCTTGGGATCTGTTTTAAATTGTGCAGTCAGCTGAGTCCACAGTTAATTTTAGTGTTCGAGCAAGTCACAAAAAAAGGCACCTGTAACTTCAGTTCCCCTCTCATCTCAGTTTTGGTACAAGCCTAGCTTGGCTGACCTAAGGATCTAGTCCAGAATGCAGCCCATAATGTTTTGCATACAAATGTATCTGAAGGAAGTAAAAATGGAAGGAATTGAAATATATAAATCAAATTTGTAGTCTCTTGCTTAATGCAAATTAAAGTCTACAACAAAGACACGAAACATCTGCTAAACCAAGTAAAAATTAATGAAGAAGAAAATTAAGATTGCTTTGTTGTTGATTTTTATCAATTTGTGTTCAAATGTGAAAAAGATTTAATAAGAATGCTGCCAGTTTGTAGCTAATTCAAAGTGATTCTAAATTGCTTAGCTTCTATTTATATTTTCCTTGCATATTTTGGAGTTCTTCATGAAAGTGCTAAGTTTGTGATGTATTAATTCACCAGCAAATACTTTACAAACATATCCAAATATATCTTCACTCAGTACTGATGCAAAGTTATGCTGCTATTTAAATGAAAGAATATTTTAGATAGCAGCTTTGGCAGTCAGGATCATCTTCGGCTTTATCTGCCGGGCTTTTTTGGCGATATTTCAGTCATGCTCCAATTCTCAGTGAGTTCATCTCTGGAAACTGACAGGGAAAAATGTGTTTTGAATAATTACGATACAGAGGGACTAGCCAGGGAAGCCTCGGAATAAATCAGTGAGAATTTCCAAGAGTATGTCATGCCCTTGAGGGGTGGACTCAGAATCAAAATTTTGGGATCATGCTCCCACCACAGTCCAAGGCAAAGACTCCCACTGACTTCAGTGGGAACAGAGCTTCAGCTTTTCGTTCGCATTTCATTGTCACTGACAGTATTATGGTTTCTTCGTGAACCTTTTATACGTTTGGATCACCTGGTAACTGTATAACTACTGAGATCAGAATTACATCATATTCCCACCAGCTTCTTTCCATCCCACTTCCTTATGCCAGTTGCAGATTAGCTTTACATCAGCATGTGAGCTCGCTGTGAGAAAAATGTTTTACTTTTCACCTACAAGAGCCAAATTTTTCTTGCCATTCTAGAATTGTATTAATTCAAGGTTCTGCAAGTTGATAGACTCCAGAATTTCCTTCTGAAATACATTCCTGGTTAAATTTTTCCATAAAACAAGTATTGGCATCTTTTCTTGATTGTGTATATCACAGAATAGTTTGGCTCTGATCCTGAAAGTAAATAAGAACATGTAAACACTAATAAACAACACCCTTTAGTTTACTTGGGAAATTACATTGATTTTTGTTTTCTTGAAATAATGTTAGCTTCAGGTATAACTTACACCAAATTATATACTTATAATCAGAAATTATATACCCTAACACTAGTAAGGCAGGTCTGGGATTTCCATTCTCATGTTATCTGTCTGTATGCAGGCACCTGCATACATTTAACTTTCCCATCCCCTATCAAGGACGTGCTTCAGCTGCACAGCGATACACTGCTTCACTGTTGTGGTTTGGTGCACACTATTCCATAGCAGAATCTTATGTTTAAATAAAAGATGTTGCTAAAACATGACTCTCCGTTCTCCAGAAATCTCCCTGCATCCTGTGATTCTCATTCTCACTGACACTAAGGTCACTTTATGTTGCCAGGAAGTAAATGAAAATCAGAGGAAATAAATGAAAATCAGACTTTACACACAAAGATGTACTATATTGAGGAATGGGAATCAAGAATCATGGAAAATAGAAAAGAACAAGTTGTGTGGAAAATTGCTATTTTCATTCCACATCTGCAAATGTTCCTCTTCAAAGGAGATGCAAGATGTGCAAAATTCCTATTATAAGATTTCTCATGGGTTTACCTGGGAGAAGGCAGAATTTACCTGCAGTGCTTGGCACTTGCTGCAACATAAAATTCTGGAAACAGAAAAGTGTTTATGTCAACGGAGATCGAAAGAAAGGATAAAAATAATTGGCAGCAAAACTAAAACTTTATTTACCTGTTATCAAAACTATTGTAGAAAGCAGTTTATAATATTGCTATACTGTTATTTCTCTGGAGAGCTGTGTCTGTCATGGCCAAAGAACATCCTGAATATTCTAGAATTTGTTTCTTTAAAACATCTGAAAAGAAAAGCATGAGAGATTTTACTGCATTGCAATTTTATTCCTGACATGCAAAATGACAATTTTATAGTTATCATTGGTACTATTTTTTCTATTACGATTTTATATATTAACAGAAGAAAAGGGATATGGCTCTGTAGGCTTCTGGCAATATTTTGATACAAATTTCAGTGTTCTGGCCTGCAGTAAGCCACATCAGTGTGCACTTCTGATTTACGCTAATAACACTGTTTGAATCTGAAAATCCTGAGAAGACTTTTCAAATAGGCAGCAGAATATGGTAAATAATAACAGAAGCATACTCCACATTTTAGCATCCCAGAGAATATTACAGAATAGAAATTTTACAGATTTGGGTAGTATTTTTACAAGGAAATTTCCATCAAACTAAATGCTTCTTGTTAGTACAATTGTCCAGGAAAGCTGATGACCCATTCAGTATCGTATCTTCACTGTTCATCCCCAGGGTAAAATAATAGTAAATTCAGTTTGCAACTAGGGTAAATGAAATGATTTTTTATTGTTATTATTATTTAAGTTATCCTTGTAAGTATCTTTACAAAATGAGGCTTCTTACAATCAAAAACATTGGGTTTGTATTATAAGCGAGAAATGATAATGCTAACAGTTTTGGTATTGTGCAGACTGGCAAAAAGTGAGTGCTTTTGCCAATATCTTATTCTGTATTTTAATTCTGGGTACCATGAAAATTGCCTATGAATGAAAGTTGTATGTTGCTTTTTTTCTCTTGGACCCAAAATAATTTCCCATTTTACTCCATATCAGGCAACATATACCCCATTCCTGTGTATTATAACACTAAATAGACGACGAATGCATGTTTGTATTAGCAGATTATTTGCTTCTGTAGCCAATGCATGAGAACAAATTCTGCCTTGATAGCTTCATGCTACATGTCAGCAATAGGAGGAGCTGTTGAGCAAGAAATGTTTTTTTTCCACAGGTTCAAGTCATTACTTAGTGTATGATTAAGTTTTTTTGTGAAGCTGAGTGATGGCTTTTCATTCCTTTCACAAACGAACAGAAGTCAGAGTCGTCCCCCCCAACAAAACCAAAATGAAATCCTTCGATAACAACTGATATCCCAAATATCTGTGAAATTTTTATTATTGATTTCCAGTGTTTAAAAGAATGTATTTGGATCTTGAAGCTCTGTTTCTCCACTGGGGAGATGTGCTGTAGTAAGCAGAGCAGGATTTAGCCATGGAGTGCATAATGAAACCCGTAAGTGGGTTTTTTGGCTCACTCTGGATCAGACTACTGAGCTGTCTCAATGGCGCTTTGAATTTTGCACTTAATGGTACATTTGTGTAGAACTTGCACTTAATACCTGGATTATTAGCATTTAATTAGTGGACAGTTCCATTTATAGGGCTGAGTATTTACATGGATTACTTTGAGGTGGCCTTATCATGATGACAATTGCTACTGCAATCGTTTAGCAGAACAAGACTTTGTCTGTACCCTATCGTTTCATCTACCTCCCATTCAGAAAGGAAAGCTTTAGACACTGCAGCTGCAGAGCGTTTCAGGTCATATTTTCACAGCTGAGATGCTTTTGGAACCAACTCAAACTCTCTTGCAGCATAAAATATGTGTAATGCAATGGAAGATAGGCAACAATAATCGTTTTGCTAACGGACTGCTCTGAGGTAGTATCAAGCATCTGCTTCTGGGGGTGTTTAGCACAGAGAGGATCCTGTACTTCTTTGGAGAAAGTTGTTGGACAGTGTATGGATGCTTGTCCTCGGCAACTGAAATAACAATGAGGAGCTGGTGGCTGGAAGAGCGATTTGTGCACTCTCTGGCTTGAAACCACTTTATTTCACAGTTCCATAGTCTGAATTCAAATTGCCATCAGTGAAACACAACTTTCATACAAGTCACGGTTCCCTGACAGTACATACACATCTATATTTCATTAAAATGATGATTAAATAAATAATGAATTAGTTGGCGGTAGTAAGCAGTATTCTCCACATTTTTACATTTATTTTATCTTTCATTGAACATAAAATTAAATAGAATTAAAATAAGCCATAATACAGTTGCTATTATTGAAAACAAACACAGTCATTACAGAGCCAGTTTTGCTTAGCAGCCACATATGTCTTGCAGCCAGTACAATGAACAACTCAAAGGGGAGTTGCTGCAGCAAATACAGCAAAAAGCCAAGGAGAAGAAATCAGCTCTCTAAGGGCACACATACAAAGACAAATTGACTGTGCTGAGGAATCTATGTTGCAATGCAAGTGTCCCAGGCACGCTAAGACACAGTTTAGATAGAACAAAACTGAGGCTTTGTTTAAACTGAGAAGTTTTGCTAGAAAAGCTCTATTCACAAAATAGGGACTTAGTCTGACCGAAAAGCTTCAGGCTAGATGTAGCTACAAAGTTTGTAGCAGCAAGAACGTTATTTCATTGGTGCAACTTATGTCAGCCTCTGTTTGTCACATTTAGTCTTATGTTTCCTGGAAGTACTCCTTAAGTTAGCTATTCAGTCAGCGCCATAAGCTATAGATGCTCTCAAGTCTGTGTCGTTACCGTATACCGAACTCATGGGCGCATATTTTGGCCTTTCAGGTGAAGAGCCCGCGGCTCCACTCAAGCGGATAGTGACAGACTGGAAGATAAAGGTAAGAGTTTCTTCAGGCCTGAAATGTACAGCTTCGGATAGTCCTTTGAAATACTAATGAAGTGTTATGTACCTTTAGGATTTAAAGCAGTATCATCGTTATATGCAACATCTGTCATTAACTTTCCTGCTTCTCAGAGTTGGATGTAAGAATCGGGCACAGAAAGGCTTAAATCATTAACTTTGGGTTAACCAGGTTGCTGTTTATGTAATTTACTTAAGATGATCTTTGAAAAAATTAGCAAAACAATAGTTTATGTATGTTTATGTGTGACTTCTTGTTAACAAAAGTCCTGAAGAAGTGGGAGCTGCTGAAAGACTTGGAAGGCATGTACCTGAACACTCAGCCTTGGCTGAAAGGCATTTTATTGTATTTTGCACTCAAAATTTCAGGCTGGTTTTGTGGTTTGCTAATTCATTTTCAACACCGTTCTGATGTGTTTGACTATTATATCAGCTGTCATACTCTCTGAGGTTGGTTGACAAATTTTGTCTGTTTTCAGACCCCCAGCCTGCCAGCTGGCTGAAAATCACTCCAGCTCATTCGCGGCTCAGGCACTACGCTGATTGTTTATATTCCAGCAAACTTCTGCTCAGTCACAGCTTGTAATTTTCATTGCTTATCAGTTAGCAGAAAAACGACGACTTGCAGAAAGGGGTCAGCGAAAGAGAATACACGTTTTGAGTATTGGGGGTTTTTTTCCCTTAAAATGCTGTCTAGGCAAACTCTGCTATCAGTTTAATAATTGAGAAATTCCTAATTTGGTTCCCCTTCACCTGCGAGCCCGTGAATGTAACTGGAGACTACTTGATAGTCTTGTGAGAGTGTCCTCCAGAAAAATCACAGCACTGTTTTGTTTCTTGGTTTCCCGGGGTTTTTAGCAGAAGCAGGGGTGGCTGACGGGGTCCCCCCGGCTTTTGAATCACGGCCAGCTGCAGCCGAGCGTTTGCCGCCCCGGTACTCCCTGATGGGAATCCGGACTGCCCGTAACAGACCGGGCTATGGCTGCACCGCTTTACACCCACCTGCCCAGCGCGGCCCCGCCCCGCCGCCCGCCTCCC
>NW_009223094.1:0-17154 GCF_000690835.1 Fulmarus glacialis | reverse complement strand
GGGGCGGGGGGAAGCCCCGGCCGTTCCCCGCTTCCCACCCCGCGCTGGGATGGGGGGTCGCTCCCTGCCCCGAGAGCAGCCTGGGAGGCAGCGGCGTTAGGCTGGGCGTCGGCATCGCCCGCATTTTAGAACAGCTTTTTGTTTGCTTCCCCCTTCTTTTTTTTTTTTTTTTCAATAAATCCGTTTGTGGTTTTTTTTTTTCCTGGCGCTGATTTACCACGGTTTAAAATAAAGCTAGAAACACTAAGCATCAAACACCACTTTCCCAATGAACCACTTTCTTAAAATAAGCCCCCAACCTTTGGCTGGTGCCTGCTGCAGCAGGGTGCAGGGAGCGGAAGAGATATTTCTGCCATGCCGTGCAGGGAGCACCGGAATGAGGGTGCGGCCACGGGGGAAGGTAAACTGGAGGGGTTTCATACCTGAAAGCTTGGAAGTGTTAGTTATCTGAAAGCACTTCCTCTTCCCTTCTTCCCAAGACTGTCAGTAATCTTTTTTCCATCCATGATCTATTTAACATACGGATCCGGCACTGTTTTTTGGGCTAGATGGCCCTTGCTCTGACTCATGGTCCAGCTGTGCTATACTAGTTGAGGCATCCTACTTACACTATGTGAGTTATGGTTCCCCAGGACCGGACTGAATAACCAAATCAAGCCCTGCCAGTTCCGTTTTTACCACCATAGAGGAGGTGACGTTTTTGTGTAGTTAATTCTAAAATGTTTGGCAGCTTGCCCGTCAAACCGTAAGCATAGAAAAAATGCAAACAAATTCTCTATTTAATAGTCCCTGGACAGTGCAACTAATCCATTCTAAACTGGTAATGGATATCGATGTCAACAGGTATGCAGCGAGAGCCAAATGCTCTGCACTCAATGGAAGACACTTTCCTTCTGAATGAGGATTATGTGCAAAATGTAACTTGGCAGAAGGATCCAAATTAAATTCATGCTTCAGTTAATTCAGATTAATTTTCCTGATTGCCCTTGCACACCAGACAACCAAACCCCTGTTTGTATCTGCTCCTTTTCTTTTAAACAGTTGATATAAATCTCTTCTCCTGGGGAGTGCTGCAAGATGCATACATTAAGGATTGTGATTCGCTCAGGCGCTAATTAGAGTTATATAAATACCTGAGATGGATTTTTATATCACTGTTATTGCTACAAACATTATTTTGAGATATTGGATCCACTATATGACTGTGTTTCCAGCGTTTTTTCACTAATATGCTGTAAGCAACATTCCAACTAATCACCTTAATGGAAATTAGAGAGGAAAATGGTCTATTAGGCTATCTAATCTATCCTCACTCAGTAGTATTTTCTTACATTTTTCAGTCCAGCTTTAAATTTTAAAACAATCCATGAGAATTATTCTGCAGTCTTGCGACGTTGTTATACCACCAGATAGCTCAGAAAAGAGAGAGAATATTTAAAAAAAGGGTTGCTAGAAAATGTTTTCTGATGGTCAACTGTATTTTCTTTCTTTAGGTTTTATTTTATCCCATAGCTTTAAGCCACACATCCCTCTGACAACTTAAATATGTGTTCTCTCTTCTTCATCTGTACACCTGTCATCATGACCCTGCCATGTTTTTAACGTCTTTTTTTCCCCCCTACAGAAGGTTAATAAAAGAGTGCAGGTTCAGCTTGGGCCTCATTCCAGACAGGAACTTGACTACTTAATTATGTCCAAATTCTTGCTCTTTTTTTTCCCCCCATTTGGCACATTGATGGCATAATCTTTCTTGCAGGTTTTTTCACTGAAGTGATAGGAGAAGTTGGCATTTGCTTTGATTTGGCCCCAATCTGCATTCACTGCTGTTTTCTCTATGAAACATTTACGCAAGGCTGGTACCCCACAGAGAACAAATTTATGGAATGGCAGCATATGGGGGCTTTCTGTGTCAGGGTAGAGCATTGTATGTCACGGTCTCAATGTAATTTTACCCTCTGACTAAGGGTATGGTCCCCCTTACCCTCTCCTTGGCAGAACTCCTCCTGACATCGGGATCTCCTATCCCTGTCTCCAACATCATGGTAACGCCCCTGCACTTGTCCCTCCAGCACACCCCTGTGCAGCTGATACAACAGAGGCATGGAGGACTCTAACTGGGAGAAACCAGTCATTTTCTGGCGGTTGTTTTGTTCCTTCTGCTTCATCATGTAGATTCTTAATGCTATAGCTGGCACCACTGGGAGAAGCAGCCACAGCGCGACGGTGTGCAGGGGTGGGGTGGAGAAACTGCTTAACCAGGCTCTGCCACCAAAATGATGTCACCACGCTGCAGCACATCTTTCTGTCGTCATGTAAAACTGCTTATGTCATGCGTCGGTGTGCTTTGGCCTGGCCTATCGCTTTTGATGGTGGTCAGAAGACTACACAGATTCAGACATGAAACAAGCATGTCTCCTCCTGGCCTGCTTGCCCCCATAAACTGCGCTCTGATCAGATGATGTGCAATTCCCTCCCCTAGACTACACCGAGTACAGTCTGGTGATTGCCTGAGAAACAATAAAACATACATGAGACAAAGCATTCATTTACACCACTTTATTTCTATAACAATGAGAGAAACCAGGATGGACCATTGTTAAAGATCACTATTTCCTGCGCTGTAATAAATGTCTCATCTTCCCTGATGCTTGTTTATTTTATAAATGTCTCTGCTTTGGCTTTCACATTTAGCTGCCAGCAGGACACCATTATCCCCTGACAGCATTCTGTTCCTTCTCCATTGTCATTACCGCTGAAGCGATGTTGTATTGCTGTGCTTGGCCTAGATGGCAGGGCTTTCTCATCTTGTATTTCCCATCGCTTTTCCAACGTTGACTCCCAACGAGGCACACAGCAGAGGTGGCAACGCTTAAAAAGCAATGTTTTCAAGAAGTATTAACAATTTTGGTTTTTACTTAAAAAAACCCCAACACCGACAACTGCTCTTTATTATTATGATTTCAAGCACCACTGGGAAGGAATTAAGTTGAAGTGCACGGGTGGCACCTGCAATGCAGTCCAGAGGCCCCGCGGTGCCCCAGGCAGCAGTGGCACACGGGGACCGTGGGAGGTGATGGAGAGGCGGGAGGCAGCACCGCTGCCCTGCTTCTGGGGACCACACCGGCGTGGCAGAGTCCCCACGGCCTGCAGTGGACCAAGCAGAAGTGAAAACATACAAAGACTCTGGGACAGAAGTGCTGTTTCCATTTTTTTTCTCAAGAGCAGGGGTGTGTACGTCAAGGGCAGGGGTAAGATCCCAGCCCCGGTGCCTGTGCACCTCCCAAGGGGATGCGCAGTGCCGACCTTGCCGGGTCCGCACATCTGAACAGACCCGAGCACGGCGGCGTAGCGTGGCAAGATGAGCGGTGCGGGGCCTGAGGCGAAGCTCCTTGAAGTCAATGAGAGCATCTCCATAGATTTCAAGGACTTTGGATCAGACTTTTAAACATCCACAAATGAAGGATACTGTATTAGATCCAACTGTTATTTTTTAGGGCCGCATTGCCCTGCCTGCCCGTCCGTTTTGTCGATCTCAGAGCAACACCAGAAAAACAGCAAAACCAACAGCAGATGATCTGTCAAAGTCCTATCATGTACCACACTGCTTCTCCCTTCAAGTGCTGAAATCTAATAATCCACCTAACTCTCCTGCCCTTCAGACGTGCACACTGCATTCCCTTTAACATGGCTATGTCTCTCTTCTCCTTTTTTTTTAAACAAAATTCCCACGTGGAGGTATCAAGGTTTTCCTACAGCTCTATTTCATTTAAGAAATAATTGGATCGTTATTTTCTTTAAGAATCAAACTTCGACAGTTAGTAATTTCTAGAGATGTGTCAAGTGGCTCAGCATAAAAGTTAATCTTGATCTATTGGTTTGTTAGGTATGTTTACGTCCAACCAGTTAGCTCGCCTTAAACAAAAGTGATTTAAACCCCTTTCTGGAGAGCATGAAAATGATTCCCCCAGCACTTACATCCTCAGGGCCATAATCCAACAAAAGCAGGCTTATCTTTAAGCATACGAGTAGTCCTGTCAAAGTCAATGGGGGTCCAGATGTGTTTAAAGATAAACACATACTTAAGTGCTTTGCTGTAATGGAACTCTCTGAATGTTTTATTTGCGTTTCATTTCAATAGTAGACTTTAAATTTTGTATGTAGCGGAAGAGGATTCTTGCTGGATGTTGTATTAAAATATTATTTTAAAAGAGGGTAGAAAGGGAAATCCCAATATCTAACAAATATTCTTTAATGATTCACCTTATTTATTTCAAATGTTACTAGTCTATATCGTTTGACATGTTTTACTTGGGGCTTCAGGACAGCAGTGCTGCAAGCATGAAACTGAGCAGCAAAGCCCTGCAAGGCTCCACTCCAGCACTGATGCAAGTTCAATATCCCACTTCAGGGAATTCATTTCACCTGCCCATGCTCCACCTCACCTCTGCAGAAATGAAGACCATAAACATTTCTTTTACCTCGCTGCAGTTGTTTAGTAAATGCTTGGATGGGGATTTGATAATAGAAAATACCGAAAGCTGCTTCTATGGAAAAAATAAAGATGAAAGAGATTATTGATCACAAATCTATTTGGGCAAAGTATGTTTCTCTGAGTTTTCCGCATGCCCTAGGGATCAAATTAATCAAACAGCAACTTTGTGCAAACATTTCTTAGCACTTCTGAGAATAAGCCCTGCTATTCTGGATGACCGAACTCCAGATGAAGGTGCAGCAGCAAAATCACCCCAGTGAATTAAACTATGCAAGCTGAGCTTTCTAACACAGCGCAATGCCAGGGAGATGTTTGAGACAATCATCTGTACGGCCCTTTCTATGAAATGCTTTTGGGTCGGACTGTTTTGTTTGGACACTTCATCTGCTCTAAAAACTCCTTTGGCAGGGTCCGCGCTGCCTGCTGTGCGTGGCCCACCTGCCCTGCTGCAGGCAGGGTTTCAAACAGAGCTGAAAAGCACCCTCGGAAGCAAAAGTGTTAGCACCCAGCCGTGCAGAGCAGCTAGGGAGTGCCTGGGAGGCAGTGGGGCGGAAGGCAGGCAGGGAGATGCAGCACATACCGTGTTTCCAGATCCTCCAGAGACTTCCACCTAGAGGAAGAGACAGCCTTTGGGCTCATCTATATTTCAGCTACTTCAGCGACTGCAGCTTATGTAGACCCATGGTAGGCAGTCAGATACAGCAAACTCAGCACCGCTACGGTTTTTCCCTGCAGCTCCCGAGGGCTCTGACCCCAGGCTGAGCAGGGTGCTGTGTCTGCCACGCTGCTGGCAGGGCTGGGGCTGCCTGGAAGCGGGCTCACACCCCGCCGCACAAGCTGCAGGCATGGAAATGGCTGCAACGCAAGCGCATGTCCCTTTTATTCCTGTCAGATTGCAGGCAACTGGATGGATCCTGTCAAAAAGGAAGCGGATGGGAGGAAGGTACACAAAGGTTAGGAACATAATGAAATGAAAAGAAATACAGATGTGGCATTCATTTGCCTGCAAGGACCATCGCCTGTGCCTTCCCACGCAGCAGCGCAACAACTGACACTCCATCTGATAAGGAAGCAGCTATCACATCGAGCAGCCTCCCCGCAACACAGCACATAGCCGTTCATTGCACTCAGGCTTGCAGCCTAACTCAATAGCAACCTGTCGATAAGACATTATCAACAAATTTGGGCAAGTGGGTGATATTCTTCCCTAACTGGAAAGGCTGTACAGGAATAAACGGGACCACACGGCTCTGGGCTGCCCATCTTGCTCTGCCTCCTGCTCTTGCCCCCAGCCAGTGCCGGCAGGATGCTGCGGTGGTCCGTTCCGTGGGCGGCTGCATCGTGCAACATCTCCCCAATGCATCTCATGTTTTGAGATGACACAAGCAGGTGAACTCATAACAGGGAGAAAATACGTTCCATATAAACGGACACTGAGCTGTGGTGCTTAGTTCAAGGCTAAGCCCCAGCCTGTGTTTGGCAGGAGGAGAACTGAGGAGGTTACTCCAGCCTGAAGTTCTACAACATCTTTATATTTTTGCCCAGCTGACATTAAGCTCTTTTCAGTAGTTCATCTTTCCATTTCCTCTTTGCCATGTCTGTGCTGTCAGGAAACTTACTGGCTGCTTTATTGCCTTGAAGGTCCAGCTTTTCTGCTGTTCTCTTCACATCTGTACAGTCTGTACAGTTATTTGTTCTTTACCTTCTGAATCAGAGCACCACTCCAAACAGCTCTGTGAAGTACAGTCTATTATCCCTTTTCTCCGCAAAGCGGTTTTGACTCTTCATATGTAATGCTCTATATAAAAATAAAACACATTGTGCTGTCTTAATAGCATAATTCTTAAACAGTTATGGCCTCATTCTCCTTCATTCAAAGCACATAATTCCCATTGACAGTAGTAGGAGCGCTGCCAACACAATGTTGAATTAGTTCCCATGATAAAAGGAGACAGACACCGAAAGGTCCAATTCTGCTCTTCATTAGGGGGAAATGAAGGTGTAACAGACAAAAAGATAAAACTAAGACAAAAAATTGCACGGAACAGCTTCATACTAACCAGGCAGTAGGTTGCTAACTGAGCAGTCATTGGAGTTGACCTTAATCTGGCAGGAGTCTAAATCAAGAGCAGTTTTAATAACATCGGTATCACTGTGTCTTCGCGGAAGAGTTTAGAATCTGTCCTCAGAGCTGTGCATCCTCCTGAACTGGAAAAGGTTGCTACGGCTGGACGTCTGCTTCTCTTACCTCGTACGTGGGGATCTGAGGAAGCGTTTCAAGAACATGCCCTTTGAAATCAGGCCAAACATTTGTCCTTCACAGCTAGACATCACGTGGATGTTGTAAGTGCCATATTAAAAGGCGGGGAGTGGGTAGCATCATTTCTACACCTTAGAACTCAACAATGGGGCCTTGGCAATTTTTCAGCTTCTCTGCTGAATAACCCCTCTGTTTCCTGATTTTTTTTTTTCTTTTCTTGGTGGATGGTCTTAGAGTTAGAGCACTGCCCTGAAGATCACATTCAGTCCCTCTGGGAAAACAGAAGCATTCTCTGTGCTTCTTTTTTTTCCATCTACAAAAGAAAAGAAAACATTTTTTTCCATCTATAAAAATAAAATAAACCATATTTCTTCGCTTATCCAATAAGTCTTGTTCAGGTTGTAAATGTCTTAAAGCATACTCAGTCTTTTTGCACAGCATCTAATCCATCAGGAGCACAAACAGGTATGGGGATTCTAGATATTATTAACATATCTTCATTTTTCTTGTATTATTGGGCAGTAGAAACATCCCAGCAAAAGGAATAGCCAAGTATCCTAGGAATATCCCAGTCTTTAGAAACATACTATTATTTGAGATTTGTATCTCTCTGTTATATAAATTAATAAGCAAAACAATAACAATGTATAAACCCCTTTATATCCATTAATAGGAAACCGAGTGATGTGGTAAAAAGACTACTATTGCCATATTTCTGTCCAAATTATTTCTTCCTGACAGTGCAATTACTATGGGCCCAGCCCTACTCCTTTCATGCAAAAGCGAATGTTAGAATTCAGCACGGATCTGGACTCCAGGATGTCTTATTCTCTTAAGTAGATTATTTCCTTCTAGGAACTTGAAAACATAATAAATCATCCTTCTTTTGCGCCCAGAGGTGGAATGCGCTTTCTACCATAAAGGTGCTCAAGGAGTTTGGTTTCCAAATTTTGTAAATCCCTTTGTCAAAGGAATCTGCTGGAGTCCACCAGTACAAAAGATCTCTTCTTCTTCTTGCTCTTCTCACCCTCGTCCTTGCCTGTGCTCGGTGGAAACGCAAAGCACGGTCCCAAAGCATTTGCCAGTGCTCCAGACTTCAACAGACTTGGCTTTACAGGACATCACTTGCTGAACTGTCCCCCACATTTTGGGTAATGTACCAGCAGAAGACAGTTTGTTCCCCCAGCCTCAAAGTGTATTAGATATGTTTTGTACCTTTCTACCTCCAAAGTCCCAACCTTGCACAAAACTAGTGGTGAAGTGTCCATTTGCTTGGTAGAAACATATTTTGAAGCCAATAATCCTTACGCCTTTGGCTTTGCTACTAACGCTGAAGCTCGAGCTAAAATGTGCTTTCCCACAGAAGGGACACCTAAGACAAAAGGGTTTCACTAAATGGTTTCCCACCTTTCCTACGACGTGGTTATGCCAAATGGCTTGTCTCTTCCACTGATCACACTCTTACTTTTTTTCTTACCAGAGGCAGAAGTTATGTAGTATTAAGTATTAATGTTAACTGCTACCCGAAATGTACTATTCTAGTTTTTTCCTACCCGATGCCATCAGTCTTTCTGATATATCACAGAATATCCTACTCCTGATACTTCAAGGAAGAACAAACTAAACCCCAAACTGATGCGCTTCTGCTTCTGCATCACTCCTTCGTGTGATCAGTGTCCAGCCCGGGGTGTAAGATTCAATCACGCTGACCACTGTTTTCAACCTTGTGTAATGAGGTAATCCTAACAACGTCCAATTCACTTTAAAATCAAGCCAAGGTATTTGCCTCAGTAACCTCCTGCTACGGCAACTCCCAGAGGTGATGAGACATGTGTCTGGGCATTTACTTTTCATTCTAAATTTGCTGCTTTTAATTTAACCTGATGTTTGTTCTCATGTGATAAGATAAAAAGCAAGTCCAATCCTATGTGCTTGAGAATTTTGACTTCCACGATCAGCTTCACTTTCATCTTCTCCTTCCCAGCAAAATAATTCTAGACTTTGTCATCTCTCATGTATTAATCCTAGCAGCTATGTAATTATTTTTATTCTCATTTCTTGAACATTTTTGGACTCTGCTATATACCTCATGAGAGAAGAGGATAAAAAGAATGAACATAGAGTTAATGTGGATTTATGGCATAATCCTGTGTTATCCTGATCTTTTTTTGGCATTCTGTTCTCTCTCTATTTAATAAATCCAAATAATCTTTTTATTTTTTTAGGCTGCTGCTATCGACTGAGGTAAATCAGACACCGATGACTCCTGGTGCAGGTTCTTTTTCCTCAGAGATTCCTGGAAATTCAGGGATTTTCAGATTATTCGAGCTATAGAGCTAATCACTGATATTTGCATTACCTTGCATTTAGCCATGTTCAGAGTTGTATGCCATTGTGATGCTCAGCCTCCCAGTATGTTTAAATCCATCAGGTAAAGTATTCACCATAAAGTGAAGTCACCCTAAACTGACCCACAGTCTCCGACAGGTTTTAACAAACTAAACTGCACTGATTTTTTGCCTACCTTTTCCATCACTTTCCCTGACAAAGTGTTAGGAAGTATATTGAACCATTTCTTCAGGTGTCCATCTGAAATACTACTATATTTCCGGTAACAAAATCCTGCCAGAATTCAAGCTACACATTCAGTCCAAAAACTTCCTGTAAATGTGGCCACGTATCTCTTTATGGTATGAGTTAACCTTCAAGACCTATAGTTCAAGAATTTCCTATTCAGCCTCTTGTTTGTTGGATGTAACCAAAGCACCCAGGTAGACAAACCTTTCCAAAACAGATTTGATTTTGTTTATGGTTTGTACTTGGGGCTTCCGTTGACATTTCCCATTTTCACATGGGAGAAGTACTTGATAATAAGGTAAAATCAGCAATAAAAAAATCAAAAGATATCATTTCAAGAAGATTTTCACCAAGTCTACTGGCTACCATACTACACCAGCCTGGGGGTGATGGCAGAGTTTACCTCACTCGAGAGTGAAGGGACAGCTGCTGATCTCACATCATTGCAGTTACTAGGTGGTACCTAAGGAACAGACTCAGCTCAGCAAGACTGTCCTGTACAGCCTTTCCCTGGCTCCTTGACACCATGATTATGAGTATTTGAGACATGCTTTTTGTTCAATCTGATCTGACTTAAGCTTTCAAAATGGAAGAACTGAATTGTTTCAACCCAAAATCCGACTTTTTTTTTTTTTTTTTTTTGCTTTTGATGCATAAGTCTTCAGTGTTAAAACTCCAAGTATTGAAAAGAGTACAGATCACATCTACTACCCCGAACACGTCATCTTTGCAAACATCTCCTCCTGCGCTGTTTAAACCTTCGAACTTGCTTGTATTGACTATGGGAATGAATAGGATTGCAAGAGCTTTAGCACCGATAACTCATGGGCTAACAGCTTTTACCTAATAGGTGGTAAATACGAATGCTCAAGCAAAATTGGTAAAGCTAATACCCCTGTTAGGAGAGGGTGAAATTAAGGCAGAGGGAGTTTGAGTGTTCAGGTGCTGGTGGTTACGGAGGGAGTCAGTGACACAGCTGAGGCTGAAACCAAAGGCTCTCAATCTGCTGTCAGAGAACAAACAGTATTTCCTCTTAATTCACAGTTTTCCCTCATGAAAAGAATCATGTCTCACCATTGTTCAGATGGCTCACATATGCCACAGGCATGATACAGGCAATGAAGCTTTGTATTAATCTACTGTCCAGATTGATAACTGTAAGGGGCAGCTCATAATGACCACAACGTGGTTAATCATGATACACGTGTGATACCCACGCTCATTATTACTGGCCTCCAGAACAGCACTGCTGAGTCCTGCCAATATGCTCAGTTTAGTATCTGGAAGAGACAATACTGCAATTACTGGCAAAGTATGCACGAAAATTAAGAAGCAGCTAGGACTGTATTCTGCATCAGGCTAGTAAGCAGGAGTATAGCAAAGCATGAAAACGTAACAGCTACGAGGAATAACTTATATTAGCTTGATCTGATACTGTATTTTAAATAGATGTCTGGATATGCTCATTTATTTTGAACAGTTGTCTTGCAGAATGCTTGCTCAAAGAGTAATACATAGGGCACTGGCATGAAGGACACAACACCTGCAGAACAGCTGGTGAAGCCTATCTGGAAACAGAGCTACATCCCTATTTCATACCAAGGTATGATGGTGTTGCCCATTTATAAGACAGAGAGAAATCGTCTCTGTCTTGCTGTTGTACCTGTTAGAGTTCTTGTGAGCTGTGACATTTAATTTCACATAAAACACACAATGTGATGTCTTTCATATCATGATCCAGGGACCCACACGCCATTGAACCACACAAATGTACCTGGGCATCAGTCCTTGGAAAAGTGGAATTAGTACTCTTTCTAGCCACAAACATGACAGCCTTATCTTCCACTTCACACAGAAAGCTGAACTGAGTCAAAGACTTCAATTCTTTGCTTCGAAGACAGTGTAAAGCTTCCAGATAAAGACGTGATCCTGTTCTTCAAGGATACTGCTCACCTGTGTGGGAAGAGGACCATTTTCTAGGCTCACTTGCAGGAGATGGAGCCAATTCCCAGTAGAACAAGTTACCATCTTCAACTAAGGGCTTAGCATACGCCTCTTAAATATCCCCTGAATACATAGTAGTATGTATATGCTGAAATTTCCGGAGTTCATCTTAAATTGTATGGCAATTTCCTCCCTAGCAGTGAATAATTGCAAGAGCAACAGAGTTGTTAATTATGCTGTGCACTTTGTGTCAAGAAGGTGCTCAAAGTTTCTGGTGATTAGCACAGCACTGAGACTTGTATGAAAGAAGAACCTTCTGGTGAACTCCCTGCCTTCATGAAGATCATCTTCTTCTCTGCTCACAGAGTGTCACCCACACTGGACAGAAACGTGCTGGCCAAGAGAAACGTAGCATCTGTGCACATAATAATGAGGTTTTCTGTTTCTCCTTCATTTGCCTTTGACAGTGACCAAGGGTGCTGGATGTGTGGTAGGACCTCTTCATAGCAACTCCTTGACATTTCCACATGTAATGTGTTTTTATGAGTAACTGCCATATTCTCTGTTAATTGGAAGTAACCAGGAAGGTGTTCAGCCCCAAGGTACCAGTTCGTATCCCCTGTGCTAAACAAGTACCCAAAAAATGTGCCTAGCAGTCCTTTGCCAAATGCAGCTGTAAATTCAAAAGCAAATAATCTGAATCAAAATAATTAGGCAAATTAATGGAAGAAAAGTCTACTTAGGGCTATTAAACACAGAGATGTCTTTTGATCAGAAGATCTTTGAGCCATGCCTTTTTAGCTCAGGGCTGGGAGGGTGCTGGGGTGCCTTTCCTCCTTTTCTTACATTCGCCCTGGCCAGGCAGCAATGGGTGTCGCAGACAGCAGAGCAGGTTGTTAGATATTTAGATTAACCTACATGTCTGTGAGTTCTGGGGTCTTCAAGTGAGACCTGTAAACATCCACTGAAGACAAAGTCTATTAGGATGACTCTGCAATGCAGAGATAGCAAAGGAGGGCAAGAGCCGACCCTCCAAGTGGACAAAAGCTTGTGCTCGTAAGGAATGTTATTTGGATAGGAATCCATATTACATAGTAAATTAAGTGAATTAAACACAGGATCCTTTTGACCCATCTTTTAACTTCAGGCATATGCACTGAAGCTCAATAGCAATTTAGCACTATGCTCAGACTAGCTTGGCATGCAAGCCTTAAAGCGAATTTAGGACAGAAATATTTCTTTGACAAAGAAGAGTTTAGGAACTAGTAGCAATAATGGGTGTCTTTCCTATGCATCAAATAGAGATTAAAATCATATAAATAGTAGAAGTCAATGAGAAACAAATTTTTCAGTCTTCTACATGCTAATACAAACTAATAAAACTGTATTTGAAAAGCAACAAGATAGTCTACATAGCAAAGTACAGCCCGGGAGTACCTGTGTAGTGTGTTAAGTCATTTTTAAGCACTATTTGAAGAGAAAAGAGGTAGCCCCTAATCTGCTTATCCAGTGGCACACGAGTGTGGATGTAAGCGTGCTAAAGCTACGGAGATCCCTGGAGTTACGACAGTAAGAAGGGGACATATTATGTCCTGAAAGAACATAATATTCAAGAATGCTTTATTTTAAGTCTATTGGAGAAAAAAAAAAATGAAAATAGGTGAAAGGAAATTTAGTGACTGCTAGACTAATGAAAATGTTGGCTTTATAAATGGTAAAAATTTGAATTTCCCAGTGCTGTTCTGGACTTCGCTATTTGTTGCAGATGAGCGGACCTCAATTAAAGTAACTGAGCTGTGTGTGGATAGACCTGTCTGCTCACTACAAGTTTGCTGCAGGATTAGACTCATTATTTGAATTTCCAGATCTTCAACAGTACTGTGTTCAAAACGTGTGAAAGCAAATTTAACTGATTTAACAGGCGAAAGCCTTTTTATAGCACTGACTTCTATGGACAAAAAGGGGTTTGCAGTGCATTTCTTAAGATATTACACATGTAGAACAAAATTCCCTGGCCTTTGAGCTTTGGATCAGGTCTTTGTTGAAAAAAAAAAAAGCCAGATTATCACACAAATACAGTATTTAATCTCCAGATATTCTGCTTCAAACAGTGTAATTGAGTTCAATAGCTCCATGTTTATTATTATGGCCTATGCCTAGACATTAGCATAACGAAAAACATGGGGGGAAATGTCATACATACTCCCACGCACCTATGCAAATATAATTATAATTGCTGTCTGTATTTCACAGTAGACCTTTTATGGGAATCATTATGCCTATTCTGTCCAAAAAATATCTGTTATGTAAAAAATGTTTGAAATAGAACTTTGTTTTATTTAGCATTAAACAAACATGTCCAGCCAGGACTGTTGATACTACCTTGCCTATGCATACATACACATGTATACGTTTATGTATATCACACATACTACCTGCTAAATACAAACCTATACTTCAGCTACACGAAAAATGTTCTCACTAATCAGCATCCACTTGTTGCACTGCCCCTGAAAGGACCAAATCTGTCTTAAATGTACTGTTTCGCAAGCATCCCTTCACACAACAGGCCTTTGCACAGGATTGCGAATTCATGGAGGAAATGAACTCATTCCATCCTCTCTCTATATCTGCATGAAGCCTTGCACAATGGGGCCGTGATTTGTTTGGGGCCCCTGGGTATGACTGCCATACAAGTAGTAACTAATAACAACAGACCACCAGAGATTGCTGAGATGCATTGGCTGTAAGGAAAAATAAAACCTGGTCCATAATAAGGACACTCCATGTCCGGTTGTATGCATAAATACAGTTGAAATGATAGGGCTTGATGAAAATCTTAGGGGCACCTCCTCAATTCTCAGTCTGACTTTTCAGACAATGGTAATAAAAATACTATTCTGTGATTTGTGGAAAAATGACCAAGGTTTAAGATTTCCTCTAAAGACAACTCATTGAAATGTATCTATGAATTGCCATTTTCACTTTTCTTTTTCTTTCCTTTCCTCTCCTTTTTTTTTCTTTTTTCTTTTCTTTTCTTTTCTTTTCTTTTTTCTTTTCTTTTCTTTTCTTTTTTCTTTTCTTTTCTTTTCTTTTCTTTTCTTTTCTTTTCTTTTCTTTTCTTTTCTTTTCTTTTCTTTTCTTTTTCTTTTCTTTTTTCTTTTCTTTTCTTTTCTTTTCTTTTTTCTTTTTTCTTCTTTTCTTTTCTTCTCTTTTCTTTTCTTTTCTTTTGTTTTCTTTCTTTTCTCTTTTCTTTTCTTTTATTTTATTTTATTTTCTTTTTTCTTTTCTTTTCTTCTTTCTTTTTTCCTTTCCTTTCTTTTCCTTTCTTTTCCTTTTGTTTCCTTTCTTTTCCTTTCCTTTTCTTCTTTCTCTTATTTTCCCTTCCTTTCCCTTTCTTTATTTTCCCCTCCCCTCCTTTCTCTTCTTTTTTTCCCATCTTCTTTTCTTGTCTCCCCTGAATTTCCCATGTATGACGATTAGGCCCCAGCGCTGGATCCTTCACTCCGTTACACCACCTTGGACAAAGACTGGGTCCCATGGGGCGAGGGCTGTTTTTCCTCCAGCGGGAGCAGGATGAGACCCGTGGGGCTGAGCAGCCCTGGCAAGGGTGCCGCGTTCTGCTTTTACCCGCTGATACCATCTGCAGTAAAACGCACGGCTCCCCAGCCTGCTTCAGGTGGGTAAAATTCCCAGGCAGCGGCCCAGGCAGGCGGAGGATGAGGCGGAGAGGAGCACGCCTGATGGATACCCCGGCGTTTGTGTGAAAAATTCTCAGGGAAAATTCTTTCTCTCTCTCTCAGGCCCCTAAACTCTTTGTGAATGGGGCCAGTGCAACATGTGGCCTTTCACCTCGCCCAAGAACCACTGCCAGACAGCCACACTCAGAGAATTGTTTGTTAATAGTCCAATTAGATAATTGCCATCTTTCACTCCTTTTGCTCTACATTTCCCATAAAGGAATGAATAAGGAGAGCAGCATGAAGAGGGCTTCTGCCCTGCAAGGTGACAAGAAGGACTGGAGCATGCTCTTTGCACAAGGCCATTTGCTTGAATTGAATCATTGTAGCCTAATCAATGGTCTTATTGGATTACTGGCTGTTGCGGTTCTCAAAGATATTGTAGCAGAGACAATGAAATAGCTAGAGTAAAACTTTTTTCTCCTTTAGTGGATCACGCAGTTGAGATTTTTCACGGGCTATCTCTCTCCCTCCCTCCCTCTCTCTGTCCCTCTCTCCCTCTTTCTCCCCCTCTCTGTTTCTCCCCCCTCCTGGATCCACTGCACACAAAGCTGGCTTTTTTTTTTTCCCCCTTTTTTTTTTCAATGAGCAGGCTCTGCGAATAGGTTCAGTGTTTGCGAAGGTGCAGAATTAGCACACACACATGCACGCACACATACACACACACAGGGGGAGAAGCACAAAAAGCAAGTATCGGGACTGAAATAAGGAGAGGTAGGAGTTTAAGATGGCTGTCTGTGGGGAGATGTGTTAAGGAGGATTTCTGCTGGCCAAGATAACCTGCTTCCTTGGAGAGATCTGCTTGAAGGAAGAACTTTTTGTGTGTGTGCGTGCTGGGGATCTGTTTGTTTGTTTAGAATTCAGGGGGCTTTTTTTTTTTTTCACCCCCCTACAACTGCATTTTTCCAGCCCTTCCTAGCAGCTTTATTCAGATTTATTTGGCGTGCTTTGGAGAAAGCCACTATATAATCGGGAGGTCAAAGGCATACTGAAGAAAGTTAATAATGGCTGCTAATGGTGCTAACAATTCAGGGTGAATCTTGTCAAAAGTTTTTTTTTTTCCCTCTCCCCCCCCCCCTTTTTTTTTTTTTTTTTTTTTTTTTTTCTGGAAGTCTCAGTCTTTTGATTGTGTGTTTCCTGAAAGCAAGACCAATCATTTCAGTTTATTCACTGGCTAAACTCTACTTGATTGGGGACAAGCACACAAACCATCCATTACGATCTGATATATTATCCAAACAATTTAGTGTATTCATGAGGTAACCTAAATGTGGAGGCTGCAAAATTACCCGTAATCAATTGAAACAGCGAGTGCGCGTCCCTCTGTGTGTCTAACAACTACATGTCTCTGTAATAAGGCAGACATTAAATCATTTTAGAGTTGCACTGTTGAGTACCTGATCACTGGGCGTTCTGGGAAGCTGGACAGTCACATTAGGACGCTGGGACTGAGGAAGCCGCTGCTTTTCCAGTGGGATAAAACCCGACCTTCCTTACTCAAGGTGCTTTACAGATCCCCACCGATCTGACCCTAAGCCGTGCAATATCCAGCATAGACTTCGTCTTCTTCTTCTTCTTCTACTCTTCTATATTTTTTGTTGGTTTTTTTCTTTTTATTGCACTACATGTTTGGGAAACAAGACAAAATGGACGTTAGATGCAGTTCAGAGACTGAAGCTAACCGGGTCTCGAAGAACGGACATAAAGAGGGCAAGGAAAGCAAAGGGTCTGAAGGAAATATTTCTACTTCTTTTTTGAAGGATCAGCAAGGGACTTTTTCTGCCTCTGCAGCTACGGAAGATTGTAATAAAAGTAAATCTAGTTCGGCTGATCCGGACTATTGCAGGAGGATCCTAGTTAGAGGTATGAGTTTGAGGTATTTCGCGAGGGTGGGGGAAGGTGAGCTCCGTTCACGCCCGGGAGATTTGTTTATTTTGTTGCTTTGCCTTCGGTCCGTCCCTGGGTTAAAAGACCTTCCTACGGCTCCGGGGGAGAGATCCCACACCCCGGCCGGGCTGTGCCCTGCAGCCCCGCTCCAGCCCGGCCTTATTTCGGTGATTTTCCGCCAGCGGCTCGGGGGAAAGTTAAGCCGCGGCGGTTCCTCCCCGGCTTTGCCCCGCACCGGGCCAGCCCCGCTTTTT
>NW_009223093.1:0-2696 GCF_000690835.1 Fulmarus glacialis | reverse complement strand
AGAATGTTGATAACACACTGATGTTTTCAGTTGTTGCTAAGTACCCTGCTAGCCAAGGACATTCAGCTCAAGAAAAAACAAAACAAAACAAAACAAGCGTTGGGAGGGAGCACAGCCAGGACAGCTAGCCCAGCTGGCCAACGGGGTATTCCATATCATGTGATGTCATGCTCAGTATATGAATGATAGGCATGTTCCAGGAAGTAGCGATCGCTACTTGGTTATCGGTCAGCGCGGGTGCATTGTGCATCACTCATTTGTATATTTTATCATTATTATTTTCCCTTTTCTGTTCTATTAAACTGTCTTTATCTCAACCCACGAGTTTTCCTCACTCTTACCCTTCCGATTCTCTCCCCGTCCCACTGCGGGGGGCAGGGGGAGTGAGTGAGCGGTTGCGTGGTATTTGGCTGCCTGCCAGGTTAAACCACAACAACAGCAGATTTTATAACTACAAACATCTTACTTTGGAATGATACAATAAGTTAAGGAAGTCTGTAATTCTAAAGATAATATGCAAAATTGAATACATTAATGAATACTCAGATTTTGCCACCAAATGAGTGATGAAATGAATATAGCTTTCCTGAACCAGAAGATTCTAGTCAATCTAGACAAGGACATGTCTGTATAAGAACTTAATTCAAACTAACTGAAGGTGTGAAATTAAGGTACATTTCTTAAAACACATTTAAGCCCCTCTGCAGACACTCTTCCAAAGAAGCTGAATGACCTTAACTTACAAACTAAAGCTAACTACAACTAGTCCATTTCTGAATACAAGTAAGAACAATGGAATTCAGTACACTGTAACTAATGCAGTTAAAATTTACATCTTCATTTCACTGACTTGTCACAGGGACTATCCATACTGTCCAACACTTCTTTAGAGAGAGTACTATACAGAGTTTTTTCATGGGACAAAAAAAAAAGAATGTTGGGTTGCATTAGCAACAACTCTTACTGGAAACAGGAAGTAAATTTTAATTTTGACTTTTTGGCAACACAGTGCAAGATTTCTGCCTCTTCTTGCAAGCAGATGCACACTTGATACATATCACAATGCTGGCAAAGACATAAGAACATACCTATGAAGAATGCTGCACTCGCACAGATGCAGCCCAAAAAGAAAATGTTTTAAATTACTCAAGATGCTTGATCACTTAGTGACTACTAGAATTGTCCTGGAGATAAGCAAGTCCCTAGCCTAAGTTTATGGGCTACTAAACTCCTACTTTTAGCAAGAAACATTTAATGAAAAAAGTTACAACATGCCAAAAAGAAATTACATGCTCCAGATACTAATACATTAATATCATTCTAAAAATGTTTCCTGTGAAATAGAATTTGCAGTAAATCACAGTATTTGGCATGACGAGGAAGAAAAGTCAAAATACAATCAAATAGACACTGAGTATGTACAAGGGCACATGCAAAAGTGCACTACTTAATTGCATCTTCTTAAACCATCTATAAGCAAAAGAACTCAAAAACTAAAAGGGAAAAAGTATAATAGACCAAAAGAAAAGTCAAGGCATAGCAACTCTAAATTTAAGAAGGAAAACTAGTTTGCATGCTCCAAAATCAGACATTTTGCCCAGAGCAGCAAAAGTAAACATTTTAAAATTCTGAAAGTAACACAAACCCTCATCTCAATCAAGCATTTGTATTTAGAAATATTTGCCATGCATAAGTACTGTTGATCCACAGCATTATAAAGTTAACTGCAACTGAGACTCCTACTGACTTCAAGAACCATTAGAATAGTTTATACATTACCAAAGAATGACTACCAAAATTTTGTTCGTATCTCACAGCTTATGAACATGCATCCTCTGCTGAAGTCTGTCTTTAATTTACAAAAGAGAAAGCAGGATTCCAATAAGCAGGATTCCAATATTAATATTGACACAATTTTTACTCCTATGAAATGAGTAAATATTAATTATTAAATTAACAAAGTTGTCTGAATAGGAAACATCTCAGCACTTGATATAAGGAGACAGCCTCTAGCTTTCCTGTTGCTTAAGGGTTCAAAGAAATAACTCCAGAATTAAAAGTCTGAGTTGCTACAGTTTTAGCTTAAGAGAGATACCTCTGTGCAGCAACTATAGCATTTGCATCTCCAGAAGATGAGACATGAGTATGACATATAATAGTAACTGGCAGCAGAATTACCCTGTAAATAACATTCAGTAAATTTACAGTGTTCTGTAAAGAACACTCTGGTAAATGCAGCGTATTCATCTGAGATGGGCTGTTTCCAGTGATCAGTTCTTGAAAAGGTAATGGGCAGAGAGTACTTTACTCATCTAGAGAAAGTAAAGAATAAATTGCTACTGTTGACTCCGAGATACTAATAGAAGCAACTTCATACTAATAGACATTTAAAAGAAATTCTTTGTTATGATTAATGCCATAGTGACTAGCAAGTTAATTGGAATTGCCTGAAAAGGCTTTTCTCCATCATAAGATGCCTTGGTCAGATGGTCAGATTCATCAACACTCAAGTTTTTCTGCAATGTATTGATTTTGAAACTTTTTTTAAAGCAAATTGCAATCTCCTATCCCTCCACCAGGACCCTGATCCTGATGATTATTACTGCTAGTAGCAAATTTGCATGCAATACTGAATGCAACATTTGGAAACATACCATGCAAACACAATATTATACAGGAGTATATATTACATATAT
>NW_009223092.1:1065-1304 GCF_000690835.1 Fulmarus glacialis | reverse complement strand
CCCCCCGGAGCATCAGGTCTCGCTTGCCGTCCATCCTCCCTGCAGCTCATCATGCCATCGCCTTCCTGCTGGGGCTTTCTGGGGCCTCCAGGGTGGGACATGGAAGCTCAACCTGGCCACAGATCTCTTGGACCAATTGTGGGGGCTCAGCAGGGAGTGGGTCCTGCTCCCTCCTTCTGGCAGAAGAGAGCCAAGCTGCCATCAATGCGCTATTAGTGTTAATTTTTATGATTAACATT
>NW_009223092.1:663-997 GCF_000690835.1 Fulmarus glacialis | reverse complement strand
GTCTTGCCAGACTCAGGGGAGAAAAAAATCTGCTGTCAGAATTCTTACTTGAAATCCCCATTGGGCTAATGGCCCCAAATCTTGAGCTTTTTACCAAAAATAGACTCAAAACTTGAACAGAATCATCCTGCCTTCAGGCTGCCCACTTCTGCTGGGAGCGAGCCCCTGGGGCTGGGCGGCGAGGAGGATCTGGGTATCTCTGGGGTTGGACCGGGGGTGTCGCGAGGACCTTCCTTGGTGGCCAGAGGGGTTTTGGCCCTTCGCGTCCTGGGCTTTGGCTTTCAGCCTCCGAAGCGGACGTCCTGGCTGGGGCCGCCCAGGGACCACCCACCCC
>NW_009223092.1:0-586 GCF_000690835.1 Fulmarus glacialis | reverse complement strand
ACCCCGCCGTGCCTGTCTCTCCCCGGTGCTGCAGGTACACGGTGCTCTTCTCGCACGGCAACGCCGTGGACCTGGGGCAGATGAGCAGCTTCTACATCGGGCTGGGCACCCGCATCAACTGCAACATCTTCTCCTACGACTACTCAGGCTACGGCGTGAGCACGGGCAAGCCCTCGGAGAGGAACCTCTACTCCGACATCGACGCCGCGTGGCAGGCGCTGCGGACGCGGTGAGTGCCGGGCAGGGGGAAGGGAGGATGTCCAGGAAAACCCTGCAGGCCAGCAGCCTGGAAAACAGGAAATCTCCCGGAGACGGAACCTGGGCCGCTTGTAATGGGAAGGGGTGGCCGGAAAGCAGCTGCAGGGGGAGCAGGCCAGGGGACAGGGATGCTGCGGGGGCATGACCTTGTCTAGGGGCACTGGCCCAAGCTGTGCTCCCCATCTTGCTGTTCCCAGGCTCTCCCCTGGCTGTGCTCAGCCCCGGTTCCCCAGCCGGGCTCAGGGTGCAGCCCTGTGATGGGCTCTGCCTCGCAGCGTGCCCCAGGAACTGGGGGCTGCCCCATGCGGCTGCAATCTGGGGTCCGTGA
>NW_009223091.1:593-836 GCF_000690835.1 Fulmarus glacialis | reverse complement strand
GCTTGTGGGGGAAAGGCAGGCAGGGCTGGTGCTGGGGCCCACCGCGTGTACCGGGCAGAGCAGGGAGCCCCACGACCACTGATGCGGGGAGCAGCCCAGCCAGCCTTGTGTTCCCTCCGCCGCGCTGGTGACCGAGGTGTGGGGCTGAGCTGGCCTCCCCGGGCCTGGCCCAGAGGTGGGACAGACAGGAGGGGACGTGGGGATGAGTCGCGGGATTAGGCATGCAGGGGCTAGAGCGGGCAA
>NW_009223091.1:0-325 GCF_000690835.1 Fulmarus glacialis | reverse complement strand
CTTGTGCGCAGGGCTGGCACCCACACTGCATCCCCTCCTGCCCCATGGTGGGACCCCAATGTCCCTGGGCCTGCCTGACACCTCTCCTTTGAGGGAACCCCCCACGTTGCTGCACCTTGGGGTACTTGTAGCTGCCAGGGCCCAACTAGGCCGGGACTTGGCGGGTGCGCAGGGCTGGCACCCACACTGCATCCCCTCCTGCCCCATGGTGGGACCCCAATGTCCCTGGGCCTGCCTGACACCTCTCCTTTGAGGGAACCCCCCACGTTGCTGCACCTTGGGGTACTTGTAGCTGCCAGGGCCCAACTAGGCCGGGACTTGGCGG
>NW_009223090.1:0-561 GCF_000690835.1 Fulmarus glacialis | reverse complement strand
CGCAGCCACGGAGAAGTACAGTCAGATACACAACTAGGCAGGCAAACGGACAGACGGACACGTAAGGGCACGTGGAGACCGTCACAACCAGAAATTAGGGGGTACAGGGACTCTTGGGTGGGTACAGGCGGCCACAGAGACACAAGCAGCCATGAAGATGTACAGTCGGACGCACAACTGGACCCACGACAGACAGGCAGACACGTAACGGCACATGGAGACTGTCAGACCCATGGACAGTGGTGTAAAGGCGGTCCTGGGTGGGGACATGGGGGTCCTGGCTGGGTACAGGCAGCCATGGAAACACAAGGAACCACGGAGAGGTACAGTCGGATGCACAACCAGGCAGACAGACGGACATGTAACGGCACGCAGAGACAGTCAGACCCAGAAAACAGGGGGTGCAGGGGGTACTGGGTGGCTACAGGAGGTCCTGGGTGGGGACAGGCAGCCACAGAGACACATGCAGCCAAGGAGAGGTACAGTCAGACGCACAACCGGACTCACAGACAGTCGGACACAGACACAAACAGCCCCAGTGATGGTTGTGGGGAGGCCACC
>NW_009223089.1:18155-23957 GCF_000690835.1 Fulmarus glacialis | reverse complement strand
GCTCGGAGGGGGGAAATAAGACGGTGGTCGTCTTCGCTAGCGCTAAATAGCAGCATCTTTCCCGTGCAGGGCCCTTTGGGGTTTGGTTTCGTCTAGACTGGGGACATCCTCAGAGGTCAGTCCAGCCAGCCTTAGTGGCCACTGTGTTGACTAAAAGAAAAACTGCAAGTTTGGTGGCAGATGCCAAAAGATCGGTGGCCTTTTTAAAGACCGTTTCTCCAAGTAGAAGTGTTGGGGACTGGAAGGACCTCTTTTCAGCCTTCCTGCCGTATCGGGAGGGCCAGACTCCCCTGCAGCCGATCTTTGCCAGCCACCTTGGGAGTCTGCCTGGGAGGAGCTGCCGGGGGCCTGGCTGGCCTCCGGCAGGCTGTCACTGCGGCTGCACAGCAAGACCTCCCGTAGAAAGCGCTGCATTACTTCTGTGCTGTTCTCAATCTGACCTAAGTCACACCAGAATTACTAGTAGGAAGGAACACTGTAAATTTACAGCTCCTATCTCCATTTTTTTCTGATCCCAAAAAAACACCTTGGTTTCCGTTCACTGGCATATCCAATAATCACGCATCAAGGTTAAAGACTGGCAAATACATAGAGGTTGAACCTGATACATGGAGAATGAAACCATTGTGTATATAAATATTAATAGCTATAAATAGATAATCAAATGCCATAGTGTGTTGAGTGTGGTTAGGTGTGAGTATCTTATACTGGGATTTAACACAGATTCACAAAATCATGTGATTATTTCTGCAGAGTGATGCTTAACATACCACTGTGTGTAGTTTACATGCAGACAAAAGAAACCTCTGCCAACAGCATTAATAAAACTCACAAATGTATGTGGTATATGTTTTGTATGCATTGCTCTGAACAAATTCTGCAAGCTTCTAATGCAGTACTTTCATATGGCAAAGCCATATAAAATTGAAATTGGGAGAATCAGGTTCTTGGTATCTGCTGGAGAAGAACAGGGGAGTTGAAAGATCACTGCAATATTGGTGCTGTGGATTTCTGCTGCACGTGTAATTGAGAGGAGGATTTTTTCCTGATTCCAGGAAAAACTCTGCAGTGCTTATTTGGGCACAGGAATAAAAGGTCTTTTACGTCAGCCTTATTCAGAACACTACAGTGGCAAAAGTAACTGAAACTGTAATTTGCAGTGTTAGAAAGCCCATAGATTTGTCAATCTCATGGTTTCTTTCCAACAAGGCCAGAATACATACATTCTCAGTTACTGCTGCATGTGTGAATTTTGAACAGTAACAGCAGCCAACCACTGCTGTCATGGCAATTGGAAGTACGGTGTTACTCAGCACAGTTTTTACTAGAGGGCAGCAGAGCTTCAGTTAGTGAATTTGCTGAAGATATTTAGGTTTGATTTTCCCAGATTTTAAAGAGAGGGTTGGTAACATTTACAAATCAATATATTTGTGTGTGCCAGCTCTATTCTTATTGTTTTTTTACAACACCATCCTGTGCAGGATTAGTGACTAGCCAGTTTGTGAAGGCAAGGTTAGTACTCTCACACAGATGGAGCATGGGATTCCTGGGCAGACAATATGAATTATTTGCCTGTGTCTCTAATATATTCCAGGCATGTAACGTGCTCAGACACCCTCCACCCCCGCTACCAATCTGTCAGCCCAGCTCCAACTCCTAACTGTTTTGTAACCTGTGACACCATCGTGAGAGGTATCACTAGAAATATTTGTGATTTGGGGAGAAGGCTTATGTTTTCTTGCCAAGGTGCTGACAAAGGAAACAACATCTTTACAACAGCTGATTTAATAGTTCTCTGGCTGAGTTAAATCAAGTTCAAACACCTTTGTGCTTAAATCTGTTAGTTTGAAATTGCAAATAGACTCTATTAATTCAATAGTTACTGCATTGTTGATTTCAGTGGGAAAGCTCACAGTAATGGAAGGTGTGCATGTATTTAAGTATTCTGAAAAATTAAGTTTTGTTTCCTAGCAAAACTGCTCCATCATTGATTACAGTTATAGAAAAAGTCTTTCTTTAAAGTTGTTGAAGCAAATTCATTGGTTCCTCGGAATCTTGATAGCCATTCCCCTCAGTACACATATTTTATCCCAGTTTCATGTAATCCTTTGCTGGCAATGCAAGACTTAGTCCTTGCTATTCCAAAGCCTTTATTGTACTATATGGATGGATCCTGGCCTTAATTGTCTCTCATAGAATGCAAATCCTGCAGACATGGGCAAGGAGCAGACTTTGGGCTGTATAAATAGTCCCAACGTATGTTTTTGAGGGGATGGCAATCTTTCTCCTGCAGCGCATCTGAAAAATGTTTGCAACATGTCTACCAGAAGCCTCGCCTCCCTTATCAGACAAGAGTCGTTGGATGAGGTCTTTCTCCTTTCTCATAGGGGAGAACATGAGCAGAGCTTGTCATTATCACAAAAGATGAAGTCAAGTTCTCTGCATTTGGGGAAATTGCAGGCGTCAGCACACCCAATGTGCAAGAGACTGGCCTTTCCCTGGGAAAAACACCGTTGTGAGCATGGTGTTGCATCTGTCAGGTGGCCTCTTGCCCAGTGCTTTCCCATGATGTGTGCCGTGGCTTGGCAGAGAACACAGCTTCCTGGTCATCCCCCAAACACACCTTCGGTTGTGTTCTGAGGTTGGAGGTTTCCTGCGAAGCCCATCCCTGCTTTCGTCAGAGACTGCGTCACCCAGCCCGAGCAGAGGGTTCCCAGCTCTGACCAAGTATCAAGGGGCAAGGACAGCTCAGCACTCCCAGTTTGAGTAACCTGTAACCACCTTGCACCCCTTGAACCTGACAGCAGTGGGCTGTATCGACGTGCATAGCCAGTAGATGGAGGGAAGGGATTATTCCCCTTATCCCAGCACCTACTAGACTGCATACAGAGTACTGCATGCAGTTTTGGCCCCCTCAGTGCAAAAAGGATATGGATCAGCTGAAGTGGTCCAGTGGAGAGCCACCAAGATGGTCAGGGGCTGGTGCATGTGACTGTGAGAAAAGTGTGAGGGAACTGGGCTTGCTCAGCCTGGAGAAGGGAAGGCTGGGGTTAATATGTGGAAAAAAGTTTCCCCGTGAGGACAGGCAGGCAGTGGAGTAGGTTGCCCAATGAGGTTGTGCAGGCTCCGCCCTTGGGGGTTTTTGGGACCCGACTGCAGAAAACCCTGAGCTGCCTGCTCTGGTCCCAGAGGTGGCCCTGCTTGGGGCAGGGGGTTGGACTGGAGACCTCCCGAGCTGTCATCTAACCCGAGTGATTCTCCGTGAGGCTCAGGTTCTTCTACAACTGGAGCTACATGGTTATGTCTTTTTCTGTCTGAGGCACAACCTTAAAACAGAATTTATCTTCAGATTTCAATTCTTAGCTTACAGTATAGAAAAAGAATTTGTACCAACGCTTTCTAAAACAGAGGTTTCACATTTTCTTTGTTCTTTAAGAAAGCATTTACTGATTAGTCTGATGATTCTGTCTTACTTTAAACACTTCCTTGTAGAGTGCTATCACAGTCACAACTGTCCATCCCATCACAGCTCCTCCTGGCCAAACCAAACAGACTTAAAGAAGTCCCATCTCTCTCTCAGCAGTTTGCCATGCCTCTGACTACTGAATATGTTAAGTAGCTCAGTAAATGAATGTCACAACATAGCTCTTGTTATCTGAGGTTGAAAAAACATCAGAGTACAGCAGGCTGGGAAAGTGCTCTGTGATACTAGAGATGTTTTCCACACTGTACGACTTCAGCAAAGAATATCCATTGAAAAGCGAGGTATCCAGAAAAGAAATATATACAAGCATTTGCCTGTCTTTGTTGTGCACCACAAGCGAGTCTTGTTTTTCGTTGTTGCTGCTGCTGTAGATGGTTACACTCTGCTCTGGAAATCGTCCCTTGACTTTGTTTACCCGGAGCTTTCGAAGTCCCCAAATGGCCAAGTATTCTGTTGGGAGAGGAGTGGTGCCACAGAAGGACAGCTTCAAATCCCAAACCCTTGTGAAGTTGAGGAGCATCTCCAGCACAGAGATGTCTGTGAACCAAATGGTCAGGTGGCTATTGTAGGTAGTTTTTTCCATGGTAGAAGGCAGCACCGTTTTGCAATTGCACATCAAGTTTGCCAGGCAGTAATCACAATCGCGGATATCCGCTGAGCAGCTGCAGTTGCGAATTGTGTTTTCCTTGGTGAAAATTAGCGTATGGTTCTTCTGACTTCTCACAAAACTGCCAGTGGTGTGTATGCCAAGGAAGCCAGCCAAAATGAGAGCCGGCCAAAAAGAGAAAGCAGAGAAGGCTATTGGCTTCATTAGTACTGGTGCCAAGCTGCCAAGCGTCTCCTCCTTTTACTCAGTGAGTTATATTACTTGGCTTTACCTACTGAGGAAAAACAATTTCTTTATTATACTAAAGACCACGCAACGGTTACTATTACTTTGCTTTTCCCACTCATTATCTGTCTCATCTATTCAGAACCGTACTGCAGTTTTGCAGGTTGCCCTGCATTAGAGGGGAAGCACAGCTATCCTGACTCAGAAAAATGAATTGTGACTCCCGTTTGGGATTCTTCTTTCACTCCTCTTTTGCTCTAAATGGTTTCATCTGCTTATGGGACAGCTTGGACACCCTCTTCTCTCTCCAGGCATGTCCTCAGCCTGCCCAGTGTGAAGGTAAGGGCAGGACTCCTCCTGCTCACTTCTCCTTTCTGTTTTCTCTTTGTCCGCTTCCCAACGGATAGGGGTGACAAATGACCCTGTTCTCCACTTGACTGAGTGAGGCAGTCTGAGAAGGGCTAAAGACAAGCGTTTTGTTTTACACCTGAATTGCTAAGTGACAGTTGTGATAACCTTCCCTTTAAACTGAGTGTGGGATATACTGGGCAAAGGGAAGGAAAGAAAGGGTGGTTAAGGGCAGAAGCACTGCTGGATGCAGCACATACCCTTCTGAGCTATGTGGTATGCTGATAAAACCTGCTTTTGGTCCATATGAAGCTATGACTGCTCCAGCCTTAGCCTGTAAGTTTTGGGGACGAAGGACCATCTCACTGTTGTCTCAGCAACTAGCGTAGGATAGATCCTGGCTTTGTTGGTTGCTCTGTCCCCCGTCATTTACCCTGGCAAAACAAAGTAGCACCTCCATGCATGCTTATGATGATGGAGCAAGTTTCCATCCCAGCCATGCTCCACCTCAAATGGTTGGGAGCATGTTTGGTGTGGACTCTTGGATTCTCAGCTGCCGGCCCTTCGGTTTTCAGAGCAGGGTTGGATCTTACCAGGAGCATCTGGGTTCTCCTGGCATATTATTAGATGATGGTACAAGCAACAATGCAGAATGTCATTTCGCAACACAAATCGTCAGATGTTGGAAAGTTTGTCTGATTTGACTGTAATTGTTGTGAAGCACCAAGAGACATTAGAGCCAAATTTTGATGAAAGGTGGCAGGTCCTAGTGAAGGCAGCAGTAGGGCATGCACTGGGCAGAATTTGGTCCTTAGCATGTGCAAAGATTGATCCATGTCCCGAATGCATGCCTCCAGCACCTCAGAAAACATGGCAATACACCTACAGTTTTGGAGAAATGTACCAGATAAACAGGAAAATAATAGTATTTATAATAAAAACACAAATTGGTTTTGTCTGTTACTCAATCTTCCATCATTAGACAGTGGAATCTTCTGCTACAAACTCCATGGTCATTTAACAGACAATTAAAGGAAAAGTGTCTTTAGAAGCACACTGAAGTTCTCTCAGTCATTAGCACTATCATATGCATGGTAGTTTACCAGGTATGTGATTTAGATCTAAATGTTTTAAGCTC
>NW_009223089.1:0-18140 GCF_000690835.1 Fulmarus glacialis | reverse complement strand
AAATTCAAGTGAGCGTGTTCTTTGACTAATACTAAGTTCTTAAAAACCCACAAATCTGCATCTTGACAGAATAGTTTGTGTCCTACTTTCCACATTTCTCACATATAGAGGATATAATCCTCCAGTCCGCCTTTTTTCTTTGAAGTTCAGTGTCCTGTCAGTGAATCTGTAGAAACTGTGATGGTTCGTAAATGACCAGGACTTCCCCCTCATCCATGGGAAAAGGAAGAAAAGGGAAAGTTATGTGCGCATGGCAGAAGAATCTGCACATAAGAAATGGTGGACTCTGGGCCGGACGTTACCACCGGATCCTTTCCAGGAATGAGATCTTTAGCTTGTAATAGACAATTGCATGAAAACATGAGCTCTTGCTTAACAGGAGTAAAAAAGTAATTAAATTGTTAAGATGTAATAGGAAAATGATGGGAAAAAAGAGACAGTGCTGATGAGCTACTGCATAAATTACTTGTTTGCTGACAGTTGCCTATTGTGTGCAGTTCAGATCCCACCATTTCAGAAAGGATACCACAGGACTGGAGTTCAGAGAAGAGCAACAAGAGTGACAAGATATAGAAGGGCTTCCCTTTAAGTAAGGTGGGACTAGGTAAAGTAGGACTCTACATGGGAAAAGAGATGGTTGAGGCAGGATATGGTGGTGACCTATAACAGGACAAATAACATGAAGATGGTGAGTGAAGATCAGTTTTTCACTGCTTCTTCCAAGAACAAGAGCAAGACATCTCAAATAAAACCAGCAGGGTCACAGCTGACTTGTTGATCCTTAGCAAAGGATGTTGGGGGTGCAAAAAGTTTTCACAAATTCAAGGCAGGACTGGTTCAGTTCAGCGAGGAGAAGTCCACTGCACTTATCATGTACACAGGCACCACACCTGGCTACAGAAGGACCTGAAAGTAATTGGAGGCAAAGAAAGTTATAGCAGTAAGTATCACATGTTCTTGTCCTATTCAAAATCTCTCTTATGCACATTCTTACAGCTGCACATGGAGATGGCTACTTGACTAGATGGATCTTCGGTCTGACAGACTATGGCCATTCTTATAGAAGACCTATATAGTGTAAATGTACGCAAACTGACTCAAACGTGATTTAATTCTGTATGCACTCCCTGAATTTAGTATGTTGTTTTCTTATATGAAGGATACAGACATTTTAATGCTTAAATCAAATATTTAATCCATGTTGTGGAACATACCAGAAATACCAGTCCAACTGTTGGCTAATGTTTAACTTCAAAGGTCAGATTTATCCAAGCTGTAGCTGTTCTGGTATCATTACTGCTAGATTAGGTCTCCAGTATCTAAGCATCTAATCATGCATCACAATGAAAATCCTATTACTAAACCTCCACACTGTGCTCATTTTTCTCAGCCCTTAACTATGGCTAACAGTTGTGATAAATCAGAAAACTGTAATACCATCACTGTTTCACAACTCAATGAAATTATTTGGATTTATCTGTTTTGGAGGTAATATTTTGCAAGAAGAATTCCTAGACAATGTTAACAATATGAGTTTGAACTAAATAAAAGAGATTTTAATTGAAGACTCAGCACTTCTGCATTTCAAACTCCCACCTGCGTCAAAAGGGGTGATACTGCTCTATCCACATAACGTGTGAGGACTTAATAGTCATAAAACATTAGAATAGAATACTTCGATGCATCCTCATTAGTTTTAACTCTTTATTCCTTTTCACATTTTTTTTCAGTACCTGAAGAGTGGAGAACCTTTAGTTCTCTGCTGTCTTGCAGACAACCAAAGAAAATTCTCTTTCAGGTTTAGCTTAGCTGATAGCATTTGGGCTCTGCCCATCAAAATCCAAACAAAATTCTAAATCTTGGCATTCATTCCAGGAAATGTTATCTCCAGAAATACTTGCTATCCTCTTCTGCTCCCTGCAATGCAGAAACATTCCTATCAATTCAGTTCTCAGTATTTAGTTTCTGTGTGGCTTTGGTGAGTGATATGCAAGCAGTGAAATATATGTTGCAGATTGTCTGTCCGTGAAGCGTCAAAGTCACCTGCAATGCACCTTTACTTAAGCTACCAATTATCTACAGAAAAATGTGCATTATATGGTTCTTAATCAAATTACTTTGCTGTCTGCACTGGTTAAGGCTTGGAAAAAGGTTGGCTTTAATTTTAAGGGGTGGGGGGAGCTGCCTTGCAAGGAAGAAGCGAGTTAAAGCATAGAGAAAACTTAACTGCACTAGCTTGATAACTCTGAGTTGTATCTTTTTGAATTATTACTGCTGTCAAGGCACCATTAGGAGGGAGGGGGTCACAACTGAGCAAGAGGTTCTTTTTGCTAAAAGTCTGGGGAGGGGTCTTTAGCTTGTCTTCTCTAGGAGTGGCTCAGAAGAGTCTGAGTTTCAGTAAGGAAGATAAAGAAGAATGTGCAGCAAAAGTTGCAGACATGGCAGTTGAGGGTCAGGACTTTGCTAGGGCAGAAGATGTGGGGAAAAGAAAGAGGATCAAAGGAGAGCATGGGTCTGAAAAACAGGGCCAGGGCCTGAATGTATGCAGCTGCAGGATGACATCTTGTAATTGTGAAGCAAAATGGTTGAGGTGATCTGACTTTAATCATTGAAAGGAATGAAACACAGAATTGTTAATGTTTTTTTTTTAAATTTGGTGTGTTGATGTCATGGTGAGCTACACAAAGAATAAACCCTTTGTCTCTCAGGAAGTACTTTTGAAGCTGCAAAAGCTAACAGTTATTTTCAAAAATCTTCCTCCTTTGCAGAGATTCCTTATATTTTGGATTGCTTGTAATGCAAAGATGCCTTCAGTTCGGCTCTTGGACATACACAAAAGCCCTTTGTTGTAATATTGGCATTAAGCTGAAAGAAAATATGGGATGATTCTCTTACCTATTTGTGGGTCTATGTTCTCCATCATCTCCAAATTTACAAAGAACAACAGAGTATCTTCAGAAAACTGGAGAATTTGGGCTGCGGGATACATATTTCCACCATGCTCTCTCTCTGAGCATTACCCACTTCCACTAACAGAGACAATTTATCCATTGAGCTCACTGAAATATTTTTAGATATAACCTATAGAAACCCAAAGAATGCATCAGATCATGCTAAATGTCAAGAATTTCCATACAATTTTTTAGGGAAAATTTGTGGGTATGCCATCTTCTTTTATTTTCAAATCAAGCTTAGCTAGACTTCCAATATAATCACTACATATTCAGAGACTAAGCAACAGTCTCATCATATGCATTTAATACGCATGTGTTCAACTAGTTCTGCAGCCTTCTTCCTTGATTATGGTTAGGAGACAGCATTTCAGTGATAAAACAACCCAACAGACTCAGTCTATGTCTTACTCTTCTACTATGCTACCAACTTTATCATACAGTTATGAAGAAAACATCTATGGGTGTTGTTTCTACTTAATACTTTTTAAATCTGTAGCTATTTAAAGACTCATCTGCCTGACACAATGAATTTTACAACTTGTTTCCATAAGCCATTTGACATTTCCTTGCATAACATAGCATAGCAGGCATAGCAGTCCTGTAAAAATCATATAAGCGTTTTTCAGCTTTCCAGTTTGTACTAGAAGATTGCTGAACTCAAGAAACAAGAATGGTATTTCAAGTCTGAACTTGGCAAATTGTCTGAATGCTCTTCCTTCACAGATGGGTAACCAAAACCTGCCTGCTTTTATGTATCTGTTCTGGTGCAAAGAATAACTCCTTTGTCTACAGAAGCTCAAGCTAAGAAGGAGCTGGTCTGCATTTTATTTCCATGTAATTGTTCAATTCAGCTGTTCTAGACAGTCATTCTTGTCCAACCTTATACCCAATGTTCATCAGTCCTTTAAAAGTGTCTGGAGTAATAAAAATGGTAACACGTTTTCATACCAGAAGTGATTGAACTTGTTCATCAACCAGTTGCAGTGAGCTGATTGATAAATACATTTCGATTAAAACACCGAATGGCTCTGTATCCTAAATGTGGTATGCACTGTAAGAGTCTTGTGCTATTGCTGAAGGTTTGGTTTAAACTTCTGAGTAAAAGAATCTAGAGCTCTACCAGGCTGCAAGATGACCTCCAGAGGAAGTAATACCACCTTGGGTTTATCTCCTTGTGCAGTGCAGCAAAGAAATAATTTGTCCAAACAGTGGTTTATTCTAACAACATGGTTTCTTCATGGTGGTATTATTTCTACAACATCCCGAACAATTATGTTTCAAATGATACATAGGTGGGATATAATAACATGCCCTTCACCCAACTGCACTGATACTTTTTCTGAGTTGGTCTCATACAGCCAGCTAACAATTACACAGTATTTTGAAATTACGCACTGTGATTGCAACGTTTCCTTTTATCAGTTACTGGTCAGTTTTTGTTACAGCTGCAACCTTCAACAAATCCACCCCCTGCACAGATAAATTGGAGGTAAAGCCTACTTTCCTTCCCTTTCAATCTTTACATAGTCTGGTTTTGGAAATACAATTAGAAGTAGAAAAAACAAGAGGCGAGTAAAACTAGTAGATAAATAGCTGCCGAGTCATACCCCCCACGCCGCCTTGCTGTCCAGAGTCACAATGTGGTAAGCATTTAGTGTTTGAGAATGAAGTGAAAAATTAAATCAGTGTATGAGAACAACTCAGTGCCTTGAATAGTAATTAGACTGTATTGCCCCAGAGGTCTTTTCTTATGTCTGCTTTTTCTTATGCCTGGGTAAGCAGTCACCCAACTTCACTGAGCAGTGGTAGAGTACCACTATCCCATGGGAATTACTGATAGTTCATTCAGTTCTCCTCCAAACAGCTGACAGTGCTTCCCCAGTGGTTACCTGCCAATTACAGCATTAAAACACCCCAGAAAGGTTTTGAAGTGTGGATTTTGGTTTCTATGAATTGAAGAGATATGTCAGTTCAGGTATCAGAAGGCAAAGATTCAGTGATTACAAAAAGCGTACTGATAGAAACTCTTCTGCTGCAAGGGCTTTCTGGGAAATGGGGAGGTGGAAGTGGGATATGTTCAAGATCAAGGGATTCTTAATTGGCCTGAAGATGTTAATCATCAAGGAGGCTTTGGTGATTGGTATCAATCAATCTTCTTGATTTTCGTCTGGCATTTAAGCTTCCTGAAGTCCAAAGCTACCATCCAGTTTTCCTCATAGACTCCTTTAGAAAAGTCTTCCTTGACATTGAGGGGAAGCTCTTGCATCACCCCAGATTGGAGGACTTTTTGTTATAAGCAGATCTGTTTAGCTGAATACTTGGAGAACAGGGAAGAAAAGTCAGCTCTAAGCACCAAGAGCAACTCCCTAACAACTGAAGAAGTCTATAGTAAAGCATGTCTAGGAGTACCTGGACACAGTACCTAAACCCCAGAGCACAGACTCAGCAGACGCAGGTGGATGAGGAGGACACCACAGCAGCCTGTATGGTGGAACAAGGAGGTAGCTGTGGGCGAAGGAGGCAGCTGTAGAGAGAAGAAGGGGGAAAGGTGGTGATAAAGGGCTTGGTGGAGGAGAGGCAAGTGCATCCCAGAGATGGGATGGAGGAATGAAGGAGAAGGAAGGAGTAGGAAGCCTTCCTCCACAACTCAGGAAGCTCTTTAATAGGGCAGAACATACAGAAAGAGTACAAAACTGAGGTCCTGGGGAAGGTTTTTTGCTAACTTTACAAGCATCTTTTGACAGAAAGTAAAAGAAAAGGAAAGGCTCTCTAGAAGAGCCACCCATTCTGCTTCTGCTTTGGCTCTTCATTTGTGTGGTTTATATCCAATCCAATATTTGTTGTTCAGCAATGAGCTGTTCCTTCCATGCAAAAACTGGAGAAAAACTAGATCCCAGCAGCTGCCTCGGAGTCCCTCCAGCCTGTAGTGCTGGCCTGGGGAGGAGAAAGGCAGCCACCGCTTTGGAGATGGGATTGTGCGATAGGGAGGGGAGAAGAGAAGCTGCATTCTCTGCTTAGCAGCAAACAAAAATCTAAAGATTTTAGGGAAATTTTACGTGCTTCTGAAAAAACAATTTTGAGCGATCTAAATCTAGCAAATCATTTGTTCATTTTTGTCCTGAGTGGGGGGCCTTTCAAGTGAAAATCGGACTAGACGTCGGTACCAGCAGAAAATTATTCCAGTTTGATGGCTTCAGCCATGCATGTTTTTAGATGTGATTCTTTTTCCAGCATTGAAACGCCTGTTTTATTACATGTTATCCCAGAAGTTTTCTAGCACAAGATTCCATCCCTGCTCCTTTTTCTTCGCAGGTTTTGATAGCTAAAGGAGATTTTCAGTGCTTATTTAGTAATAGTGTCATTTCAGGTTTCTGAATTTGCTTTGGTCATTCCACTAATTTTTTTTTTTTTTTGCTAATTGCAAATCTGTGTATTAAAAAAACTGCAAAAAAGCAATAAAAAGCCTTTGACTGTTACGTGAGAATGCTACTGTCTCAAGGAAAGTTAATCCTATTCAATGGAAGTCCCAAGCCTATACAATTAATTTCTTCACAGGGTGCTTTCTTCCATTCTCTATTCAGAAAAAAACCTAATTAAAACCCCACATTGATCACTTGTGTTAACATGTGCCTGTGTGAAAGTGCTGTATTAAGCAAAGAGGCGCTTAAATCCATATAATCTTGTGCAGCTTGAGTAATGTACACAGGATGAATACCAAAACCACCCAATTTAGATCAAAATAGCATGAAAGGCTGGACAATGCCAAAAGCATTTAGAAGAACTACGAAGACTGCCTCTTTCTTTTCCTGTTTGCATGCAGGTATGGGAGGGATGTGTAAAAAAAACCATTGCATTTCAGAGTGAAGGTGGCAGCAAGGAGGTAGGTACAGCAGCTTCACTGGGCTGATCTCACCGGGGCCGATGCGCTACTCGCCTGCCCCGCAGAAACCTCAAAAGGGAGGCAGGGGGAAGAGGAGCGCAGACAAGCTCCCGTTACTCTAAGGAGCAAAGCACACCCCAGGCTTGCCTTCATCTGTGTACTCTTTCGGTGGTATTTAATACCGGTCTAACCTGTAAAACATTTGTTGAAAAAGGGGTTCTTAAAGACTGCAGAGGCCTTCTGTTGGGTGGCTGTGCTGTCTTCGCATCGTGACTAACTGGAGGTTTTTGAAGTGCAATTTCTTTGGTATTTGAAAGAGTAAACTGAAGTTGTCTTTTTTTTTTTTTTTTTCCCTCAAAGATAATGCTAACAATTTGCTTGAAAGCCTATCGGATCTTCTGGAAAAAAAACTTTTATTGTTAAATTGTAACTGAAAAAAATAACACCTCTGGTTTGCAGAGAGGTATGCACATGAGAAAGGGTGAGGTTAGCTTTTAACATCTACTGAACTAAGCAGGTGTTAAAATACAAGATTACAGGAAAATGTAAAATGAAAAGAGTCAGTCCCTTGATAAGTCTAGTCTGAGTCTTCACTGCAGAGTAGCTACATTATCTGACCAGAAAGCCCTAGGGAGGCTCAGGCCTTGAGGGAAACAAAATGCTGGATTTGACCTTTTTACTCTGTGGGAGTTTTAGGAGTTCCCTAAGTGGGCCGATGACAGAGAAGGAGGTATTTCGTTTTCTGTCTCTTTGTTTAAATAACTACCATGTTTATTTAGTTACTCCTCAGATAAATATAGGAAAATAACTTTGTGATAAAAGCTGATGTTCTACAGACTTCCAGGCTGCAGCATGATCCATGCTTGTTGTCAGTAACTTGAAAGTTGTATTAGTATTTGCTTGTGCAGCAAAAGCCTGGGCTGCTGTCATTAGGCTGAGCAGCCAGTGCTGTAGCGGTGATGCTGTCAAGTGTAGCGGAACAAATTCCTTCCCAGCAATCATAAAAATGCAAGATAAAATAGGCAATTCTGTTGCATGGAACTTGAACAACACACAGACCCTTGAAAATGTTCCTGTATGGGTATTTTGGTATTCAGGTGTACACAGACTCTGGGACAGACAATTCATCTAAAAACACCTCTGTGAAATTGCCAAGCCTTTCCATCCCATGCAAAGCTTCTGTCCATCCCGGAGGCAAATGTTACAGCAGGGAAGGTTGTGACATGTAACTGCAGGGAGGCAGATTAATAGGAGAAAACTCAAGGGAAAGGAGGAAATCTTGTCCTCCCAAAGAATTGGGAGTGGCGATACCTCCCTTTTTCCCCCAGATGAAGGTCACCCTCGGCAGATCACAGCCTGATTATTCCCAACCCTGAGAGAGTAGAAGGGATGCATGTGTAAGGCCTTCATTTTCATGCCCTGCTTCACACATGCAGTCTGCCCTTTTCCTAATAAAGAGCCGGGGACCAAGATGAGTGGCAGGATTTGCTTTGCCAGAACAGACCTGGAGCTATTCCGGCTCGGAGGTGTGCATAGTACATGCTGTCCGGGAAGGCTGACACACACTGATCTGGGTATTCACCTTTGAATTGCACCAGGATAAGCATTTACATAAAAGAAAAGTGAGAAGAAGGTGGTACAAAGCTTTACCAACTTGGGAGGAGAGCACTGTTCTGCACAGCTTTACAAAGCAGCAGCAGATCAAACATACCTTACCCACTCGAGCACCATACGCGGGATTTGTCATTACACCTATGTAACTGGATTGAAATCAATGGTATAAATCTGATCTACTGAAATGGAAAATCAGAGTTTTATTTCTAGCAGTGCCATTATGGCAGTGTGCTCCATCCTGCCTGCTAGTACAACCTATGACTACAGGTCCCAGTTTTCTATTCAGTAGTTATGAAGAGTCTCAGAGAGAAGGCACTATAGAAAAATAAGTTTCTTCCTGTTGCTATCTAACCAGGCAGCTATTCCAGTCTGTTGTCTGCAGTGCCTTCTGCGGCTTTCAGATAACGGAAGCACTAGCAGCTTGAACTCTTGTCCTGATGCTTATGAGAGAGCCCTGTACCAAAAAGGTGTCAGGAATAAAAAGTCATGCCCTGGCTTTGTGTTAAAGAGAAACCCGAGTACAGAGTTGTATGTTGCACTGTGTAAAGATCTTACTTCTACCCTAAATTACAGATCAGTACTTTTCAATAACTTCCTCATTCGCTTCTTGAACAATCTAGCCTTTGCCTTCCAACAGACTAATTTTATTTCTTTTTGTAAAAGAGAAGCCTTAGCAAATACAATTTCCTTCAGTCCTGGTGGTGACTCTGAATGCACCGAACGTACGTAAGTTACAATGTCAGGGCGGTTGTGCTTCCTGTGATTTAAAGTCTGAGTACTAAAAAAAAAAAGTGATACACATGCATAAAGCATGAATTTGTGTGCTTAGGAATGCACAAGTGCGTCACATTTTCATACAAGTACTTTTGTAATTGTAAGGTATGTGCAATCAAATCCCTGTTTATTCATCTGTCCTCAGAAAGGGGCACCACCTGGGAAGTCAGGTGTCCCAAGGATGGGTGGTGAGCACTGCCTGAAAACCGCAGTTATCCTTGGTGGCTCAAGCTGAGCACTTGAACACTGAGGTACTGAAATTAATTTTAAAACCACTTTTAAAAATTCTCATTTTTTTATGTCAAATCAACTACTCCCTGGAGCAAACGTACTTACACTGAGTGAAAGAAAGCTTGACTGCAACTTTTTGTCATTATTTCCCAGTGCCCTTTCTAACCGGACCTGGACAAAAGTTCAAGTTAAGCATTACACTAAATTAAAGATTTGCCAAGTCCAAAACATAATGCTTACTTCGTGAATGAAAATGGTATAAAAAGCGTACTTTAACACTTTATTTTTTGTTGTTCAAATCCTAGATTAAGAAAAAAAGATGTAAGAGGAGAAAGCTGCATGATAGAAAGCTGTTATGAAATGTTAATGGTCACTAAGCAGCTGCAGACTGAAAGTCTGGAGTAGGACCTCCTGGTGCCAGGTATCTTGGACAGTGGATGTTGTCATTGCCGTTGAGACTCCAGAGCTATATAGAGACGGTGTATTTACTTTGTTTTGTCCTTACTGTATCCCTGGCTTGATTTATAAATTAAATAAAACACAGGTCTAAAACACAGGTAAATTAAATAGCAGAATAAAACAGAGGCCCTAACTGCTCTTTCCCCGATCCTCCTCTTCCAGTGCTCCTCTCAAGGCAGTTTTAACTGAATAAAATGACCCAACTCCTGTCAGCTGGAATAATTCCCACCAACACTTCTGTCACCTTTAAAGATTTGCCTAGAGAAGTAATTGCAAAATGGAGCAAAATCATTCCACCGTTCTTTGTGGTTATTATTCATAAAGCTATTAATTATTACCCAAGGCATACAGATACAGCGTATAAACAATTGCAACATATGAAAGACAAACTTTGCAGAATCTGTTATTTCATCGTGATTACAAAACAACAAATCTGAAAAAAAAAACCAAACCTGCCAGGAACAGAGTTACTGGCAAGGAAACAATCGTGCTGGAAGAGAAACGGCCTCATTCATAAAAATACAAGCTATTAAACGTTCCTCTGTTATTTCCCACCCTCTTTTAGAGCCGAAACAAAGACCGCGACTTACTCTTTCTCCAGATGCCGGTGGATGGGTTCGTCACCGCCCGGCTTCCCGCTTGGCCGAGCTTGCCGAGGCAGGGATGCTCGGCTGGGGCTGGGAGCGGGGTCAGCCCGCGGGGCAGGCAGCACTGCCTCCTCTCCCACCCGCTGCTGCTCTTTTATGTTTTCATGGGCCGGCTACCCATGCCGTTCCCCTGACAACCGGGAGAGCGGTCCAAGGTCTACCCCTGTCATTGACGCCACCGCGGCAGGATCCCTACCTGTCTTTGTTACCCCTGCTCCCGCGCCGCCGGGTGTGCCCTCCTACACGAAGGGCTCGCCGGGAAATGCTTAGAGGCGACTGATGGCCTCCCTGCTTGCTCTAGGAGCTGGGCTGTAGCCGAGCAGCGGGAGCTGGTGACCCGTGTTGGCAGGGGGATGGGGTGCGCAGGGAGGGAGACGGGGCCGCCGGCGTCCTGTGCTCCCCTCCCGGCGCTGCGCTGGCCCTCCGCCTGGGGAGCCCCGTGACCGTCCCCGTGGGACGTGTTCTGCTCTGCCCGCTTCCCGGGGGCTTTGTGTGTAGGTTTAATACAGAAAAAACCCAGGTCCTGTTTGAAAGCCCACTCGCCCAACTGGAAGGAGTAACTGGAAATTTTCAGTCACAACTTAGCAGAGGCACAACGTGGCTCTCAACCATGGCTCAAACCATGCCCGTGGATGCTTCTCCATGACCCAGCATGGAAAACAATCCCTTTGTGGCATGTTTTACAATGCTGTTACCGCAGGAGAGTACCTACCAAAATCTCTACAGCTAGCCTGGTACTAACTAGCCTGAATAATCAGCGGGATTATTTGTAAGGACAGGCCAGTCATGAGCAGCTTCACAAGGAAATGCAGTAGGAGCATCCTAAAAAAACCATGAGGCAACATGCTGTGCGGCAAAGGTACTCTGGCAGGGCATCTGCAGGGAACGAAGAGTGAGAATTGCTGTGATTCAAACGAAAAGATACTTGCTGCTTTTTTCAAAAACAACGCCTGGCCTTTACATGCCCAGGAGCCCTCTGGGAACTGCTGATGCTGTTACCTCAGTAAGGGCATTTGGCCAAAGCCAGGAGTTAGGGTGTCATTTAGGCCCAATTCAGAGAAGAATTTGGGCCTTTTATTGTCACTGAAACCGATGGAAGTTAGACACTAAAATGCTGATGTGATTCAAGCCCTACCTACTAATTTACAAGATGTATTGCATGTGCAAATGAAAAGGAAAAAATCCAACCAATTATACGATAGATATTTCAGGCAAGTTGTCTGATTTGTGAATTTGGGATTTATGACTGTACTTTTTTTTCCCTGGAAGAGTTGGTGCATGAGAGACTTCAGTCCCCTCTCCCCCTTATTCAGAATTGAAGGAGCAGTATTTCGCTCTCTGCCCATCAGAAGTCCGTTCAGGTGCCTCAATTCCCAAGATGCCCATTCAGCTCCTGAAGGAGAGGTGCTCTGGGGAACCCTGTTTTGTAACAAGTGCATGGGCTGTGCATCAGGCAAACATGAGGAGCACATAGGATCTGTTCACTAGAGTACTCCTCTGTTGTTACACAATAAGAGACACTTTGCCTTACTTATATCACGTGTAAGGTAGTGGCAAATTTCACTCTGTATACACTTATCGGAAAGTCTGTGGTATTTCAGGATAAACTCCAGTTTAAACCCATTTTGCCCTTCTTGGATGCATCTAATAGGGGAAGACTTTCATTCCCTCTTTGCTCCAAACCATCCTTAGCTTTACATTTTCCTTTAGGGCTAACACAAAGTGCCTTTATTTCTGGTAATTTCAGTCTTCTTTTGGGTCCATTGGGTGTTGTCAAGTAACTTAAGAAGGGGTCTGGCTGGCAGCCAGACCAATAGCCCAGCTGTGGAAACTGAGTGAACCTGGCTTTGAAACCCGTATGCACCTCCACTCCAAGGACCTGTTACCAACAGGTTCGGAGCAGCTCTGAATGAACATCCCCAGAAGAGAGCATTATTTGCCCTTGTCATTCAACAGCACAAAACGTGAGAAAAGGGTAAACCAATAAAGAGTCTTCCCTTAACCAAACTGTAATCTCTTCTTGCAAAATACTACCATCTGGCACAGGCATATAGAAGAAAATGATAGTTTGTAAAGGCTGGCTCATCCTTCCTTTGTGCAGGGTTGAGCTGTCCCTGGGGCAAATGGAGAGAGAGTTTGAAGTTGAGTTACTGCCAGCTTCTTGCTCTTCCACCTTGACACACCACATTGCTTGCTTATGTTGCTACTGCTGTGTTGTGGCACAAGGAAAGAAAGGTCCCTCTGTTGATGTGCCTCATTGTGAAAATATAAGATGCTGTCAATTGTAAAAACATAGTTCATTAAAGGTTATTAGATTTTCCTCATGGTTATTGTTTGTTGCTTTCATATACACTACGAAACGTGCATGCCATTCATGCTAACTGTGAAATACAGGGGTTTTTTTTCTGCTCTAGTGATTTCTAAAGAAGTTTTGTATTGCGATGCCCAAGAATTTGATGTTTGAGAAAAACAGGATGAGGCCCACAGTCTTACAAGTGATTCCATCTTGCTGCTGAGAACTTGAGGACAATGTGTTTATTAGACATCACTTGCATAGAGGTTGATGTTGCAATTTCACATTATAGGTGGGAGCAATGGGAAGCTCTGGTCAGGACTCATTTGTCTCTTATACCCTTGTGTCTGCACACATGATTTTTGACATTTTGAAAAAGCTGGCTCGTCTTCTTCACACACAGCCATGCAGGTGATGAGGTACAGAGCCAGCTTTTGCATCCCCACCTCTTCAGCCATTACCGCTCAGGAGAGGCCTTCTTTTCTCAAGGCTGAACAAGCCCCATTCCCTCTACCTCTCCTCACAGGACATGTGCTCCAGCCTTGACCATCCTGGTGGCCCTCTCCTGACCTTGCCCCAGTTTCCTGATGTCTTTCTTGTACAGCGAATCCCAAAACTACAAGCGTTACTCCAGATGCAGTCTGACAAGTGCTGAGTAAACGGGGAAAATCCCTTCCCTTGATCTGCTGGCTGTGCTCCTGTTCAAACAGCCCAGGATGCTGATGGCCCTCTCTGCTGCCGGGGCAGGCTGCTGGCCCACGCTCAGCTTGCTGTCAGCCCAGACCCCCAGGGCCTTTTCTGCAGAGCTGTCCCCAACCAGTCAGTCCCCAGCCCTTACCATTGCAAGGGGCTGTTCCCTCCCAGGTGCAGGATTTGGTAATTGTCCTTGCTGAATTTCTTGAGGTTCCTGTTGGCGTTTCTTGCAGCCTGTTGAGGTCCCTCTGAGTGACAGCCCTGCCCTTGAGCGTATCGACTCATCCCCCCAGTTTGGTTTGTTTGGTATTGAACTATTCTCCCCGGTCTTTGAGCTCAGCACAGTGTTTGTTTGCCGCAGGTTGCTGTATTGCTTCAGCTCTGGAAATGTTAATTGTCAAACCCAAGCGTTCGGACGACACGGTGAAACAAACTTCTGGTAGCTTCAGGTCTATGCTAAAAATGCCAAGAGTTTCTGTGAAGTGAGGTTCCAGTACCTGGCCGTAGCTACACAGGGGAGGCAGCTTTCAAAGTCTGTGTTTTCCCTCAAGAGACCCTTTTTACGAGCTGCTGATCTAGCAGGGGGAGAGGGAGGTGGAGAGATGGTGTCTGCAGGACGGCTCGGTGCAAGGTGCACGGCTGCCATCCTGTGGCACGCAGCCCGCCCGTGGGCTGCCGCAGGGCACAAGCCGGGTCTCCAACATCTGTCAGTACCAGTTATTAGTATCTGAATTGGAGTCACATCTTCTGAGCCCAGCTAACATCATACTGCTATTTATACAAGCTGCTGCACAAACCGAGAGGAGGCCCCTGCCCTGAAGGGTCCAGAAAGAAACAGGGACTCAGGAGCAGAGCTCCTGAAGTCACGCGGTGGAGCTGAGGGGAAACTGGGGGACTCTGCCATTTAAGTGACAGCACCTTTTCCTTCATGTCTGCCTGGAGTATAATCCTTGTCATCAAGCCTTTCCTGCCCACATGGGAGACAAGTCTCACTATTCCAACTAAGTCTCTGAACTGTGTAAAAACTAAAAAAAAACAACTGGTCAAGAGTTCATTGTTTCAGTTGTACCTTCCTGCTCCACAGAGACTGCCCACATCGCTGTGCTCTAGCTGTGGACGGGTTAGCTGACCCTCCTGGACACATTAAAATTAATCACAGAAACCCAGAAAGGCAGAGCTTGAAGAGGTCTGAAAACCTTGTATACTCCATTCCCTAGGCTGTAAAGCAATTTCAGATCATCTTTTTAAAATCTCCACTTAAAGAGATTCCAATGCTTTCCTGTTTAACTTGTTTCAGTATTTAATCAAACTTAGCATTAGAAAGTTTTCCTGAGTATATAACCTGCAAATAAAGTAAATTGTTCTTTCCCCTCACTCTTGGTGGACCACATATTTTGAAAATAAATGTTAAAATGGTCATTTTGAGTCTTCCCTTTTCTAGAACAAACAGCTCTGTCACCTTGTGTTCCTAGGCCAAGTTTCTAGACTTGACTTTGCCAAGATGATGGCTGAAATCCAGCCCAACCTTTAGCTTTCCTTAAGCCTTTTCCCTCTGACTCCCTGCATCTAGTAGGGTCACTGCAGCAGGAGCGTGCCCTCTTTTCTACCTGCGGGTAGCTCTCTGCTCAGCCAAGGGGCTACCACGAGCAACCACCAACCCCTGTAGTACCATAGTCCGTTAGACAGCAATTTCTTCTTTTCTTAATAGGTCAGTTACTTCCCTGAGGACCAGATTCTGCAACATGCCAGGCACTCCCATCCCTGTCATTTCAGCTCTCGCAACACTGCAGAATCAGACTCTAAACCTCTAATAGGTTCAGAGCCAGGCTGAGGGATGGATATCAGCCTTGCCTGGGTTCAGCTCTGTTTTACAGACTCATAAGTGAGCCAAGTGGCATTTGTCCAGCAGTGCTCCTGCTTATGTCCGGCATCTCTCAGTACGTCATCACGGGGAATGGTAACATGTTCCCATCCGTGTGCAAAGAGGACTGCTAAAAAAGCACTTGCATAAGATGACTGATATCTTTTGCCATTTGTCTTCGAAGGAAAAGAAATACACCTATTAGCTGTTCTGTGTATGTGCATATATATAACTTCTTGAACCGGGAAATTATTCTGAGTTTCAGCGTTCCTCCAGGGAGAATGTGAAAGCTTGAGATTGGGGTGCTTTTTCCCCTTGTCTTGTGCATTCTTCTCCTGTGAATGTGAAGAGAAATCCTATAATGCATCAGAAATGCTAGGTCAGTCTTAAGTCAGTAAAAATAAGCAGCAATTCTGCAAGAGGCTAAGTAGCAGAGAGGTTTTATGGAATAGAGCATACATCCCACACTATGGAATAGTATAATATCCCATACGCTGACAGAGAGTAATAATAAACACATATGTTATGTATATACCTATTACAGCAGTATTAAAACCATGTGAATTGAATGATGATTGGGCGTGATAAATCGATGCTTGCTTCTGTGTTGACTAGGGTTAACCATTAGGGCTGGTAGTAGCTGTTCAGTATCATCCATAAAGTGGACTGGATGTTTTGTCCTGTTGTCAAGAGATAAACATTTCTAAACAAACACCAAAACCTCACTTTGGATAAACTTTTCTAAGCAAACACCAAAACCCCACTTCCACACTGGGCAGCAGCCAGTGCTCATCTGAACCCACAGGCCAAGGACTGTGTACACATAAGCGAGATCATCTCTCCAGCTAAGGCTTGAGAAACCTGACAAAAACCAAGGTAAGAAGCTAGCTGTACTGATAGCCAGATTATTTCAGAGGACTTGACTTTGGTTTCTTCTCAGAAGGAAGCCAAAATAACGTGCCTAGTCCAAAATGTGGAGCCTACCTGACAATGTTCTTTCTCGAGCATAGCCATGCTTGCTCCTACTGCTCTACGTACAGTACAAGCAATTTACAGCACAAAAAGGTCTCAACAAAAATATATCTACTCCTTTTAAAAACACTTGCTTTTAAGACCTTATACTGACTTCATCCAATCAAGCAGGTGATTTTGAGTACAATTCTGCAGGGCACTTAATTGTACTTTCTCATTGCACGCCATAGAAAAAATGTATTATTTTAATGTTGTTTGAAAAAGCTGAGCAGCATAGGCCTTACCCATGACGAACAGCCATTATTCTGCTGGCACTAATATGGGGTATGTAGGTCTGGGCTTACATTACACAGAGTGACTGCAATATTGTTTGGTTTAGGAGCTGTATGTCATGGCTTTCTTGTCGGCTTGGAGTTGGTCATGTCCAACTATCCCCAGAGGAACTGTGCCATCAGTTATAGCTGTAGATTTTGTTGTGGAGACAGTCATCCGCTAACAGCTGGACTAAAACCTCCAGCTGATTTCATGTATGGCACCATTCAGGTGCTTGGTGGTTATGCCTAGATTTCAGCTGATGTGTGGCTCTGCTGATCTTGGCTTTGTGAACATCATTGCAGCTGAGCAGCTGGGTACAGATTCCCAATAAAGCTCAGCTCTCCCCTTCTCCCACTGAATGCAGCAGCTTAGAGATCGTTAAGAAAATCGGTCTGCTAGTGTTCACTGATGTGCCAGGCCAACTGTGCTGTCTCTTCATGTCCTTTGACAGCAAGAAGCTCTCATCTGCCAGCTGGAGCCACTGGTCTCTGAGGGGAGGAGAGGGCCTGGGCCCCTCTGTTCCTCAGGGAGATGCAACCTGTAGCAGGTCCATGACACTGAGCCAGTGTGCAGTTGAGGTACAGGCTGAATTTCCCGACCCATCTTCCTTTTTATTCCTCTTCTTCTGCTGCACCAACTACCCCCTCAGGCAGTCTCTGAGTCAATTCTACAATGATAAATATAGCTTATAACAAACCACATCTGGTGATCAACAACCTGTTTGATCTTTAGGGAAGCAGATCGCCAGCTTATCTTGACAGTCCAAAAGCACCGGAGGGTCAGGAGAAGCTCAGGTGTTGCAGGCACGTCTCTGTGTCCTCCTCAGGCAACAGAGAGGTTGCTCTGCTGCTGTGCCAAGCTGTACTGGGAGGCGTGAGGTGGAAGGGGGAAGGACAGAGGACAGAAAGCATACTGCCCAATTTCAATTTGCAGCTGGCTTTTGTTTAACTGCCTGAGGGTGAGGGCAGTGGGAGCTTGTACCTGCCTGCAAAATGCTGCGTAGATATACCTGTGGTTTGAAAAACCTGCTAAATTGACGTGGCAGACATTGCACAGATCTAAGCAGCAAATTAAGGAATTAGCGTCAATAGAGGGATTTCCAGTACCGTAGGAGGGATTTATCTTTTATGTAAACAAAACACAGATGCGAGAGCAAAGCTGAGGGGGGAAGCAATCAAAACCGACGGTTGGCCAAAAGCCCCCAGCCAGGCGGCTGCTTTCAGGGCTCATTCAAGCTGCTGCCTGCCTGCATTCAAGGGCAACAAGCAACAGCGGCTGAAAACACGCCATCCTGAATTCATCTGCCCACGGCGGGCAGCGGAACAGACCCGTGCGTGCTTTATGTTTGCACGCCTCTCTCTGCGTGCGTGCGTGCGTGACACGGCCGGTGAAGTACCGAGCGGGAGCCACCGGGGGGAGGTGTTGCCTCTCCCGCCGGCGCGGCCCC
>NW_009223088.1:0-16412 GCF_000690835.1 Fulmarus glacialis | reverse complement strand
TTCGAGATAACGACAGGTTTGATTGGAATTCCTACTGTGAAGAAAATTAACTCGATCCCAGCCCAAACCAGCACAGGTGTTCTCACTTTCCCCGCACTGCACTGTGTTTCAGTCTAATATGGACTGGATTAAATTGTTATCAAAGGAAGGAGGTATTATGTATATAAAATATATAGTTACTGTAGGAAAGAGTAAACTATTTGCTTGACTCTGTCTTATGGAGCTATTTCTTTCTACCGGGATGGGATCATTAAGGAAAAGGGACGAATGGGTTTGCTGGGAGCACTCAGTGGGAATGAGATTATTATTGTAGTGCTTAATCCTGCAATAATCATAGACCATGACCATCTCATCAACCTTGCACCAGCATTTGAGAGAGATGAATATTCTAGCTACTTTATGATACTAGTCTGAGATCATTTTCCATTGTTATAAATTTGGAGCTCTCCAGATAAATATAGAATAGAATATTTATACCTTTGATGTATGTTTCGATGTTTTCATATATGTTATGTTTTTAAAAAGATGATTCATAACTAGTGGAAATGTAGTTCTTCAACATCTTTTACAGGGCTGAAAATTAAAGTGAAGGTTATAGATGCAACCAGTTCACTTAATCTATTTTGGGGAATTGCTATAATGTTATCAGGCTTGCTTTTCTATCTGTTGGGCACAGTGTGAAAGAGTGCATAGAAAGGATGTGGTGACATAGTATCTGTTACCACTGACCTTAAATGCATTTAATGGTAGTGAAGTTACAAATCATGCTGTATGCAAAAGGAATAAAAAATATTCTCAGATCAGAATTTGTCATTTTCATAGACAGTAACATTTTGTTCCCTTTGAACAGGTATAAGTGTCCTGCTGTGTCTTTGTTTCTTTAAAGAGGAAAATGACAAAACTGAGCCTTTCCCCTCCCCTTGACTTGCTTTCTGTGTCCCTTCTCCTCCAAAGCATTTTCCCCCCGCTCTGGCCTACATGCAGAAATTGCTCACCTGCTTCCTCTAATCCATTGATTTCAGTTACCTCAGTTTCACCTCCTCTCATCACCACCCTTTTCGCTCCCTTCTAGCTCTGATTCTCCTCTGGTCCTGTCCCCTCGTGCTAGCAGTGTGCTTTAGTCTTTATCATAAACACAGAGAAAACAAGAAAAAAATCCCACCAAACCACTTTTGATCCATTTGCTGGTTTCTCTTGTTAAAAATATGTAATCTTATGAAGAAATTGTTCAAAAAGTAAACTTGGCTACTGTTTACCAAAGTGGCAAACAGTTTGAAATAATCTCTCGAGATGCTTGAACAGTTCCATTCTGCCCACGGGATTTAACTCTGAAATCCAGACTCTACCATTTCGATGGGGAATTGCCGTATTGTTTTTTTTAATGCTTTCCTCAGTGCCAGAAGCCTGAACTGTCCTTTTTTGCAATCATTAAAGCATCTGGTTTCAGCTGTTAACTTCCACAAAAGTGGTAAGTACTTAAAGTGTGGGGAAATGCTATGGATGCATGAATTCATGGTATATTGAAAATTGAAGCTGTAGAAATAGTGTGAAATAAACTGTGTATCACCATAGAAACCTGAAAGTTAATTGCACGGCTCATTGTTTCATAGTCAAATGCACTGCTTCTTCGTCAAATCAAGAAAATCTCAGTATTATAAAATGTATAGAAAACTGCTACAAGGATTAAAGGCCATATTACAACCTTATGTTTTGAAAAAATAAAAAAAAGTTTCAATAAATCATGAAGTAGCCTTTCTTATAATCAGAAGTTATATTAATATAATATCTTTTAAGAGTTTTCATCTGCTTCCTTTTCTGAAACCTTGTATTATGCTTGTTCAGCTCCTTGGGCTTTTCTCTGCGGTCACAAGCACTAGAACCTGACAGCACTGCAGTGAGGATTTATTTCCTTTTCCTGATCTTAAAAAGAAAAGAAAGAAAGTCTGATGAAGAGATATATGAAGTAGGGCCATCTGAGGGTGCTGTTCGACAACATAGTGAAAGCAATCTAATGACACATGTGGGAGGAGAGGGGGATTCCTGCAGAAGCTGGGCTGAATGCTCCCCCTCTTTTCTGCTGGTGCTTATACCTGCCTGACCAGGCAGTGAATTGAGGAATCTACACTTCTCACTTATTTTGAAAAGATTATTTTTTTTCTTGTTTAGGAAGGCACAATGCCTGAAATGTTTCAGATGTTTCTGAGAATTGCCTCGATCTTGGTAGTTCAGTATATGGTATGCAGGGTGTCTGTGGAGGAGCTAAACTTACTTTGTGTTCATGACAGCCACCGTGCTCCTGCGTGTTGCTCTGTGCATTGCCAGGCAACGCCGGGCTATTGTATTACATACATCTTGTACAGTAAGTGCAGCTCTTGCAGGAAGAATTGAACGTTCTCTGTCCGTACATTTCACAGCAGATATGTACACTCACAATATATTTAACATAGATCAGAAGCATCGGACGTTTGGGTCTCTGGTAGGTAGTGAGTGATTCTGACATAGTCATATGTGTCTCTGCTGGCAAATCTCAGGCAAAAATCTGGAAAGCCCAATGATCACTTGCATCTCAGTTTCTTGTCATGTACATACTTTAAACTGCATATTCTTCAGTACTCTGACTCCTGTACATATATACAGTGATGAAATTTGATCCATCAAATCTCAGCTGCTGATAATGCCGCACAAGACATGTAAAGGCATTTTAATGTTTAACTTAAGGTGAAGCTTGGAGTTACACTACATCAGACATGTGCATGCCTGATTCCAGCTCTTGCTTCCTCTCTCCACCCCTTTTAACAGTGCTCTGGCCACCCTTCCCCCATGAAGATCCGTGATATGAATTAACTGAATTCCTCAGATTCTGAAGTTCTGACTACAAGCTTTTCAGAGACTGGGAGTCCTGCCATGCCATAGTATTCCTAAGGGTGTAGGCAAGCATGCTGCATGTACAGCACGTCACAGAGCTTTGCATATCCAAGGGCCGGCACTTCTAGAGAGTTTGGGTTTTGCTTTGTTCTTTTAGTGAGACAAACTTTGTTTGCTCAACTCAGCTTTCTGCTAGCATTCCAGGTGAATTGTATCTAGTGGTGTTTTGAGTGGAAATGTAAATTATGAGTTTACTACAGACTAGTTAGAAAACAAGAATAATAGGCAAAACAGCTCACCTGACGTGTATTTGGAATTCAACCGCTGCATGCATGTGCGAAGTATATACGAAGTTGGTTTTTTTTTTTGGTCAGGATTGATGTAATCCAGGCATAATCAGGGCTGGCTCCATTAAAATCAGTGAAAGTTAGAAATGCTTATTACAAGATCATTAGTGTCTGCAATCATTAGAACAGTATGGTGTGATGTTAATGGCAGCAGGGGAATGCTCTGGATGAAGACAAGTATTTTACCAGCATTATGCATATTTCAGAGCATTCATCACAGATTTGCAGCTTTAGACAACAAAGTTAATATAGTCCAGACTGAAATGTGATGGGTCTCAATATATACAAGAAATGCAGCCATGATTCTTTTAATCAAAAGGTTATTTTAAACAGGCATTATTAATTTAACCTAGTGCTCACTTTTTAAATGCACGAAATGCAATGATAAATCCTGTTGGTTTATCATATGGCCGTTTATATCTATTATGACCTTTTTGGATCAGCACCCATGTACTGTCTCCTCGCGTTCTGTACGTGCACAGAAGCGTACCTCATTTTTGGGAATTTAAGTTCAGAAAACAGCATTGATGTCAAGGCCCATTTGCAAGGCAGAAGCTGGACTCTCCTGAGTCTTCCCGGTGGCCCAGTGTAGGAAGGGTACTTTAAATGTGACTAGCATACACCGACAGCACTGGATTCAGCACAAACATTACACAGCCCAGTCTTATTGCCATATTAATTAGAAAATGGGTGAGTCCCCTCCATTTTTTTATACAAAACCGTAAGAAAAACCATTAGAAAATCCACCCATTATGGAAGAAGCCTGAATTCACCTCTCTCTTGACTAGTTATGGTTCTAATTCACATGTTAGTGCCCTAACCAGGTTTGTGGACTCCAGTCTTTGTTTGGACTGCAGGTTAGGAGTTTCACTGGTATTCCCGTGTGTCAGCCTGGCCTGATGGCCAAGACTCATCCTTTGACACTGCCAAGGTACAAACGTCACCCTCTCAAGTGCTTCAACACACAGTCACCCTCACACTGAATGCAGCAGAACTTTACATCTTGAAGGACACCGGTTTCTGGTTAGGGTCTTGTTTGCCTGGTTTCTGCCTCCAGAACAGTACAAATGTTTTGTATGAAGAAGTCACTAGTTAGTGATCAGGGAACAGACATCTAGAAATCAGACATGGTGGTGTCTGTATCATCGTGGTGATGATGTATCATCACATACAGCTCACTTCGCACTTTGTAAATTCAGCTCTTAGAGATTATAACACGAACATGTCCACATCTAACACATGCTCATGTTATTTGTCTGTTTAGTACTTCTCTTTAATAAGTCTGGTGGGTTTTTTTGAAGAATCAGATTCAGTTGTCAGAATTCTTTATTTTTATGGCATAACATTGCTCTGTGTTTAATTTACTTCCTCCAGAAATCATCTCTCGATCACTGTCTTTGATCAGAGGTGAATGTGTTTTTCTCAGCCTAAGCTCCAATGATGAGATGCCAAGAAATATTTCCACATATTCACAGTCTGGGAAGTGAGAGAGGCATCCCTGTAAGCTACTTCTATAAAAATCAAGTCCTGCTGCAAATACAGCACTACCCATGTTGCCAGGGCTTGCAGAGTGGACTCACTGAACAGGTCAAAGCTCTCTTGTTCACTTCTTCCCACGTGGGAACTCTTTGGATTTGTGCATTGCTGAAGCATAGGGCTGCCACAGCCAAAGGAATAGAGACTTCCCCTGCCCATATTCTGGCCATATGGTGTTCCACAGCACCTGAAATGTCTGCGAGGCTGATCACAGAGCTCCAAACCTGCAGTAAGCAGATGTGGTACAGGTCAGGACTCCATGCTGTGCATGTGAAAGTCTGCACATAATTTTTCTGTGCAAATCTGGCTGACAGGGAATGGAGAACCTGATGCCACCCAATGGGGCTTTCATTCCAACCACTTGCTATTGCCAGCTATCAAGCCCCTTTTTTTTTCCCCCAAATGTAGCAAGTTCACCTTAAAATTAATTAATTTTTTTCTTTCTACTACTACGATGGAGATGATGTTCCAGAATCCTGCTTTGACATTTTGAAGCCTTATTTTAATTCCAGCCTAATTATATTCTTGGGCATTTTATTTTGTACCTGTATTGTTCTTTACTTTGAATAGCCTTCCCTTTCCCTTTTTTATCCCCTGATGTTATATTCTCTTCTTTTATTTGTTCATACCAAGATATTGCTGGTAAGATAGCCTTCTTCATCCCGTTAATTGTCCTAGCACCTCTTGATACCTGGTCCAGTTTGAATCTATCTTTCCTGAACATGTTTGACCAGGCCTTATCACTACATGTTAGGAAGATATTAATGCATTCCTTTCTCTGCATCGCAGGATCCTATCCCTTCTTCCATTAAAGTCTGGTAGATATCATGTGACTGATACATCTGTTTCTTTCTCCTCCTCTGCTCTTTCTCATGCTTATAGAAATTTCTTTTGGCCCCTAAGATCATCACTTCGCATTATTCACTACGAAATTCCATCCTATTTCTCTTACTGCAGTCCTCAAGGTCATGAAGGTCTTCCTGCTTGATACTCCAGTCCTCTTCTGTATCAGTAGTACCTTCCAGTTTTGTGTTGTCAGCAGATTTCATTAGCTCATTTACTTCCTATTTTTTGTGCCAAGGTCATTAATGAGAAGATTAAATAAGATTGTTCCGAGAGTGAATCTAGGAAACTCCATTAATAATTCCCCTTTCTCCTGACAGAAGACTCCTCTTCAGTCAGTTTCTTATATGCTTTACAGTTCATATGTCAGTCTTGATTTTCATCTTAATTAATGTTATACAGAATACATTCAGGAGTCCAGCAAGATTAGGTCTAGTGTCTATGTCTATAAAAAACAGGCAATAATTTTTTCAAATAGATATATCAAACAAGTCTAGAATAATTTATCAATGATAAGTGGATATTTTTATCCCACTTCCATATCCCTCTTTATCTTTTATTACGTTTCCCTTCCAAATGTGGCATAAAATCCTGATCATTATTCAGCTCAAACATACATGCTTTGGCAGCTGCCTAGTTCACTTATTCCCTTTCTTGAATATATCTAAAAATTAATATTAAGAGATCGGTATCTCACTTTTATTGTTAATAAATTAAGCCCCAAATATTTGGTACTTCATTCAAAACAAAAATGCTACGAATTAGAACAAATTAAGTGATTTTCTAATATTCTATAAATAATTATCAGAAATGTACAAAAGAGGGGAAATATGAAAACAATGAAACATCTATAAACTTTATGGTGGGTGGCATTCACAAATTCTATAAGCATCATTTAGCCAACTTTCAACTGTGGGGCATGCTGTTATCTCACTGTGGAGCCCTACATGACACCCTTGTTGCCTGATATGAATCAAAAGCTGGCAGCACTTCAGACTAAGCTGTGACGTTGCACGTCCTTAAAATAAATTCCAGCATTGATGTGTTTTAGATTCAGAACCAGATGTGAACTGCAGGTGACCCAAAGAGGAGGGGGTCAGAAGAATTGCTAGAATGCTAGGAGGGGACTTGAGCTGAAAATGTGTAGATTTAACAGAGCCTTACTGAACCTGACTGAACCTTACTTGCTCGTTATTTGCTTTAGCTCATCACAAAGATTACGCATGTCACACTCAATCACATCTCAAGCAGCCAAAACATTTTATGATTCATGTGGAAGTCATGCCATGTACCTTAGGGCATTGGTTCAGAATCGTTGCAGAGGGAAGAGCATCACCTAATGAATCACGAGTATGACACTTTTTGCTCTCCTTTCCCGTAAGCTTGTCCCACAGGTACCGACTTGGTGTAACTCAATTCTGTTGTGTTCCAGGATTTGGTACAGTATTGTACCACTACAGCACACTGGGGTGTCCTATGGAGCAAAAATTAATGTACATTCTAAGATAAAGTAGTCATGATTAAGCAAAAGTCTTAGCTGTTGGTGGCTCAGAGCTGACTTTGTGACTGTATGACTGGGAGACAGGATTACATGAAGTCCAGAGCTAAGAAAGGTCAGCCCAGACTGGAGGGGGAATCCATTGCCAGGACGTATTACTAGAACTCCTCAGTCTTCAGTGCTACAGTTGGGTGATTATATGGAGATGTAAAAAAAGAAATACAGCAAAGAAACTCTTTTTCTATGAGATGTGAAAGGCAAAATTTAACCTAAAACTTTTATTTGGTGCATTTGCAATTGGGCTTTACACTGCTGCCTACCTCTGTCCTAAAGCACTGTTTCTCTGGGTGGGGAGATTTCAAAGTGCGAATTCCAAGAATAGCATTGCCTTAAATGGTGGGAAATGAGCTGCATTGCAGGTTTGGTAAATCTGAAGGTTTTGTTCAGCCACTTAATCATAGCTGCCCCCTCAAGTGAGAAATAACAAAAGGAATTTTTTTGAGAAGGTGGAACGAGAGCAAAATATAATGATCTGAAACTGTATGGGTCCTTTGTGTTTTAAAAAAGAAGCAGAGGTAAAAGATTTCCCATTGTAGGGTATTATCAAATGACTAGAGCCAATAAATTGTCCATAATGGTCTTGACTTCATGTAATCAGCAAAGCTCCATTGACTTTAATGGAAAAACATTGATTTGCACGAGCAGAAGAGCTGAGTGGAAGGAGGTGCATTCCTGACTGTCTTGCTCATGTGGCTAATCTCCCTGACATAATTCTCAAAAATAAAGATTATTAAGGGTCTGTGTTTCTTTCATAGCTCCATTCTGCAGGCCCTTATACTTTCAGTGCCAAAGCTGTCTTTAACAGCCCTAGTGCACAAAGTGCAAGGAACCCACTCCAGAGAAGGGTCTGAATGTATTCCCTTTTTTTCCCTGGCCTGGAGAGGATGCCTTACCAGTCCGGAGGCACAGCTCCCTGCTCCGCTCCTGGTATGCATTGCTTTGTGAACTTGTACAGTGTCTACCACAAGGGCAGCGAGCTAACAGAGAGGCCTGGGAACTCAGCAGCAATGAACAGGACACTGAACCCCCTGCCTTTTGCATGGAGTCAAACACTGCCCTGATAGAAGAATTTTTGGTGCCCATGTTATTCCAGGTATCAGCAGGATTTGGCCCTACATGTCACGGTTGCTGTGATAATTGTGGACAGATCTGAACACAGCAGCTACGGTAACACAGCTGACCTTCCCAAACCCAAACTAATGTTCTGGATTTGTTTTTGTACCTTGGGAAGGAGAGAGCTTGATCCCAGCGGGAGGACTAGGAAGCATTTCCTAGGCTGGTTCCCATTGCTCAGTTCCCATTTGCAGAGCCACCCATGTGGCCCAGCATTCCCTTTGGCCACATGTAAAATTCTCAGTGAGGCTGGTTCACCTGTTCACCATTACCATCCACTCAGATGCAAAAAGCCATAAGTCAAAAGGCACAGATGTGGAAAAAGAAAAAACAAAGTCACTAGTGCTTTCCTTTCTTCCCTCCACCATACACTGACCAGCTGGGACAAAAGGTATCCTTAACGCTGCTCGGTTTTTCTCTGAAGAATTGATCCCGTAACAGTGCTCACGTCTTCTCTGAAGAGCTGATCCTGGACCTGCTCATGAACATCACAAGTATCTCTCTTTCTGACCACATGCAGTACAGGTCAGTGTTTCAAATACCTAACGCTTCAATTCCCCACATTGCAACACAAGGCTTGTTTGCTCTCAAATACAGAATTACAGTTCTAATTTCTGCCTACAAAGATATAACCTCTCATAGTATCATATTATCTTTGCCTTGACTGCGGCACTATTGAAGCTCAGTAAAGTGCCAATGGAGATTCAAATGCTATTCCATTAGCCTTCATTCCATTTTATAGCCTGGCCTGGTCAACTCATGAAGTTGTGCTGGCTAGAGGCTGATGGACAAGTGCTTTTGTTATCTGTAGCCACGCGTGCTTTGGTGCAGACCTCCGTGGTGATGCAAGCTATCCCAGCTGAACTTGTGCTGAGACAGACTCAGTGTGTTTGCCCAATGGCATGTCCTGTCCATCAGTGAAAACCACCACACTACTCTAAAACACCATAGCAGGAGCCACATGAATTTTTCATGGTGTGCCTACTGGGTTTTCACAGCAGGGTGCTTTATTGTAATGTACCTGTGGGCTCATCTTCGCTGAAGTGCAGGTTGAAATAATCCATTAGTAATGCCACAAAAGGTTTCCCGATTGGTTTAAGCCAATCTAGAACTGCACTGCTGCTGAAAAGCGGGGTGCTACCCTTCACACTCTCCCTATGTTCCTATCGTGCTGGCTCAAGAGAGCCGGCTGGAAACAGATCCCGCAAGAAAAGCAGGTAAATTGGGTCAGCTCCCTCCCCTGTCTGCCCCTGGGGCTGCACTGAGGGAGCACTGGGACTGCAGAGGGAACAGCAGCATGGCCTTTGATGGGCTTAATCCAAACTGTGCTCTATGGTTGTTTCACATTCAGCATCTCCAGATCCAGAGAGATGGTGTGATGAACCAGACAGAACTGGCCTGTCTGGAAGCGTGGGCTGCAGTTCAAGTGCTGGCGGTCACACTGTGGGAATCTATGTGCATCTATTACGATCGCGCTGTACACCTTGGCGGTTTTACAGTGAGCACCATCAGTCAAGTCAAGCTGTCTCAGGAGATGTTAACTCAAAAGCAGACAGCTGGAAGTAAAACTGCAGTGAAGGCTAGCAGTGAGTGCTCTGTGCGGCTGCATCTTAACCCATGCCTCTTACTGCAACTGGCTATTCAACCCAATTTAAAATTAACAAGCATCTGTATCTCCATAGCTGTTAAGTCAGGAAAAGAGAACCAAGAGGGTGATATGCTTGGCCAGCCAACGTCTACGTGGCCCAATTTTTTTTTTTTTCCTGCTACCCCTCAAGTCAGTCCTAAGGCCTCTGGCTCTGAAGATACTATATAGAAAGGAACACATTTGGATGCAGCATAGAATTTTTTTATGGGGGGGCTGGACCACTGGGCAAGCAGGCATTTGAGACTGTGAATGAAACATAGGATGTGTCTTAGAGTGGCTGCTTCCATACAGCTGTGCTGTAATATGAGTGTCACAACAGATTCACCTGGAGATGGAACCAGCTTTGGTTTTGAGTCAGACATCATCATGTTTGAAGAGCTGCCCCTGGCCATTAAGCAATGCCTCAGCTGATTGTTGCTTTAATGCTGGTTGATGGCATCTATCAAACTCAGCTTTTTCTCTGGTAAACATATATCAGAAATAACGTTGTTTTTTTTGTTTTTTTTTTTTTTTTCTTGGCTTATCTTGGATCATTTTGAATGAGACCCCTTTGGTCAGAAAGTCTTTAGGATGCTGGTCAGGTAAGGCTCACCTAATATGTGTAGGAAGATAAAGGACACCTGGTTATTGTTTGGCAAGCTTGCGAATGTTGCCTCAAGCAGACCAGGTTAGTGATCATCACATTCTCTCATGCTGCAAGTGATGCTCTAATACTACTGGCATTCATAGGATGGGCTAGGAGACATCCAAGGTTTTCAGGAGTGAACTCAGAAGCGTGTGGCTACCTGCCAGACATGAAAGAGGGCAACAATGAAATTCAAGTGAGCAAGAAGCCAGTGAGGAGCACATTAGGAGAACAGAAGACTGAACGTAAGACTGAGAGTAAGAAGAGACGAAAATGGAATGAGCTGGGACTGATTACAGAGAGGACCTGAAGGCTTGGGAGTGAGGGGAGAGGTGTCATTTTGTGATGAGCTGGAGAGAACAGGCAGTTGCCCTCTGGCAAGACCAAAGGAAATCGGGGCATGGAATGGGGTGGTCTAACAAAGAGAAAGGAAGAGACAGGTTGGAAGGGGAATGAGAGATTAGGAAGGAAAAATGCTAAATATTAAAAAAGAGGGAAAAATAATTGAAAAGCAAACAAAACAGTATTAAGAGAAAAGGAAATAAGATAACAGGGAGCAAAAGACAAAGAATAATGACTAATAGTCCCCAACAATAGGTATCTACTGAATTAGGCAGAAAGTGTCATTCCGTCTATTCTGGCAAAATAAGCAGCATTGTGCAGTCCTTCCTGATACCCATTATTGTACCCATTATTGTACCCATTATTGTATGTGACAAGACATGACAAGAGCTGCTTTGTCTGCCCTGCCTGGTGCTGCCCTGCTGGGGCAGAGCTGGCCTTTGAGGAATGACGTGTATGAGGTCAGTGTTAGCAAATCTGCATTTTATCCTTCTTGGTCACACTTTCATCAACAAGGCCTTATTTATACTGAGGTTTTTTTTTAATCTATTTTACTATTGCCTAGCCCTGACAAGAATCATCAGTGCTAGCCCTGATGAAAGCACTACTGTAAATGGCCTAAAAGGCATTTTTACCTCAGACTCGTCAACATCTGACATGAAAAGAGTAATAAAAATGCTTCGGAGAAGTCTCCCATAATGCTCCTACCATTACAGTTACTGATTGATAGAGTTAAGACTCTACTGTGAGGCTGATATCCCAAAGCATTCCTATTGCCCTCCACAACCCAGGAGTTAAACCAGGCAGCTCTAAAATTAAAAATCTGAGAAGTAACGTGGGAAAAGAATCTCCCTGGGTTCAGCTGTGACATCAACAAAAAGGTTTTTCTGTTTCTGTTATAATAATAAATTCTGTTACAACAATTTAGAGGATTTTGTGCTAGTACTTGGTGCTTAGTCTGGAGCAAAGGTGAGGCCAAAAATTCTGGCTTTCTCTTAAAGACAGACATATGAAGAATTGGGAAGAGTGATAAAAAAGGATTCTCTCAGAATATTCTCTGAAGTGCTTTGTGTTTCAGCTAGTTTATAAAGGAGAAGGGATGGGAGTTTAGGAAAAGAGATGAGTTCAATGGCTTTAAATCCAGAGTAGGCAGCTGAAACGCTTATCAGTCTGTGATTTTATTTATAAACATTTCTATGGATCCCTGTGCAAAGGAGAGAGCTGCTTTATAGGCTCTTTCCGAGACAATCTATGGGAAATGCAGTTTCCTTGTGCACCCATTTGCGATGAAGTATTTGTGTAGAGCAATGATTGCCTACAATGTGCCACAGAAATATGACAATTAGGTTAATAACAGTATGCAATCCAAAGAAGAAAAAAAAACCTTCAAAAGGTTCAGAGCTCAGAATAAGTGATTTTTACCTCTGTTTACTGGGTAATAAATTCTTCTCCTTACAGCTTCTTGGCATTAGTTCATGGCATGGTGAAAAATGAGGCTTTAGATAGTTCAACTTTCTGCATCGGTGTAGCTGGATACAAGCATAAAGTCATTCATGGCAGACAAAGACAGAATGTGGCTACAATGTAAATGAATTTTAAAAAGGCAAAAAGAAAAAATCTGATTCTTTCCTAGGGAAGAACTGTGCTGAATTGCATTACAATGTATATTCATACGTATATTCAGCATCTGGCATAAGGAGATCAGGATTTTTAAAACTGCAGAGTGAGCCTTTTCAGGGTCCCTGCAGTCTGAATAGAAACCCACAAATCCTTATTATTTGCATATGGCCCCATTATGCTTTGGAATTCACAGAATTCTATTCCACACTGAGAAACAGATTTTTTTTTCTGATGGAAATTATTGTTCTTCAGAGTGGCTAGAAGTTACTAGGCACATACTGTACTAAGCTGTATTTTGCTTTCTTCTCTAGAATATTATACATTTTTTTCCCTCTCCGTTCTTTTAATCCTACAGCTCACATCCTCTTTGTGTTCCTAAAGGAATATGATCAGTCTGATAGTCATTTTTTTGCTGTAAAGTGATCTATCCCCATAACAAGTAAAAAGCCTCTATTGCTAATTGAGCTTTTTAGACTGGTTTTATAATAAGATTTTGAAACCTTTTTCTCCCTCAGCCTGAATCTTCTGAAAACATTACAGTTAAAAGCTCTAGTTTTCCACAGAAATAAAAGGTAAATATTGATTTATCTTTTTTAAATGTAATTATCTGCTCTGCCAGAAAAAAGCCTTGCAATATAGCTTTAATGATAGGGTTCCTTAAAACAGTTTCAGTTAGCAGCAGTAGGGAAAATTTAAATGAAGTATGTAAGGGAATAAAATATTTTCATCTCAAAGATGAAACGAAAGGAGAAATCAATCTGGCACTGAGATACAGGAAAGCTGGTCCTGATGACCACAGTTTGTCTGCAAGATGTTGTATTTGAGCTCCACATGAACAATACATGAGGTTGTTTGAAGGAAACTGAGAGTAATTAAGTTTAGAGAGGGAAGTCGAGAGACTTCTCAAAAGAGAAAAGTGCATGAAGAATAGTTCCTCACACTTTTTAAAAACATATGTCAGCTAATGAAGTATCAGAACTACAGCACTTGCATAGATCAAACGCTTGCATTCATTGAATCACTCCATGAGTAGTCATACAGTACAGGTAGTACTATATGACATGATGCCATGGAGTGGAAAGCCTTTAGATCTCTGCAGTGATTCCCTGAAAAAAGCCAAATATTTCTTAAATGTTGTGGCTTCTAGGTTTCCAGCGATATCACGCTCAAACACAAAGGAAATGTTACTGGTTGGGTAAACCTCGGCCGAGAAGCATTCCTAAAAATATGTATATAGCACCATCTACTGACACTATGAGTATTTGGAGGGGAATGTTTTTAAAATATCTGAAGACCTACGGGTTACAACAGTGCAGCAGTTTTCCCCTAATGGGCGCAGGATCCCTCTTTCTACTTACGGCTCTGTAAACTCAGAATAATGATGATCCTTGACTCAAGAGTTTAGCAGCTAAAAATGAGACAAAATAAAACACGGTAGCCAAAAAGAAAAACTGAAGAAAAAAGGGAGGAAAAAATGAGACAAAAAAAATGAGTAGCTGAGTGAGTCAGAGCGTGTCCTGGAGCAAAAGTGAGATGTTGTTGGTAAAGGGAATAATTTCTCAGGATGTCATTTGAGAGCCCCAAGACTTTCCTTTCTTCTGGCTTCAAACTCCTGCATCCTCCTCTGGGCCATCCATACAGCTTATCAGACTCAATGCAACTCACCCGACAAAGCAGTTTTCCCTCCCTTTAGCCCGTGCAATTTTTCTGCTGGTGAGAGAGGTTTACTGGAGTCAGGGCTTGCTGAAGACCAGAGCTGGTGTAAAGTAGACAGCCAGGTGTGTGGAGAGGGGAGGAATGTGATGGTACCAAAGGGCTGTCAGATTGCTTCAGTTACAACATCTGATTTCATTCTCACTGGGTTATATCTAGTTCATTGACCTGGTTTATTACTGTTATGTAGACATAAAGGAGAATGTGCGAACAGCCAAGACGGAAACTCCTTATGTGGGGTGAGCTCAGATCTCAAAGGAAACTGAATGTGATCCTGCAGCCTCAGAGCAGGCTTATTAAACCGAGTCTTGACAGAAGAGCTCTGAGAAGAGGTAGTGTTCTTCCCCCACCTACTAGCTAGGATGTCCCCATGGCATATATGATCTGTCTCTCAGCCACTGAAGCAGAAACAGCGTGCAGCAAACATTGCTCTGCCAGCGGGGAGGAGCATGGGGACAAAAGTAGGGCAAGACATGGAGCTGGAATAAGTTGATCAGGGCAGGATGAAAGATTAGTATCATGGATAGTATTGCTGCTTAGCGGTTTTGGTATCATTTGGTACAGAGCACCTTTAGAGCCACAGTACTGCTGTTGTTTTGGAGTATGAGCCTCTGTGCCATCCAAAACATGACTGAACTGCTCCCAGAGCCACACTGGAAAGCCATATAACCTTATTTTTTTCTAGATGCATCTGAGATGATCATCCTGCCGGATTCATGCCAGTCAGCTGGACTACTTAGCTGTCCCCTGGAAGAGGGAATGGTCTCTTTATTACTTGTGAAGCCTTTTCTCAACTCCTTGACTTGGGTTCTTTGGTCCTTCAAAAATGTATTAACAATAAACAATAATTAAAAAAAAAAAGCTCATTCTGTCACTGATTTTAGTTTTTCCAGAAAAACAGATGTTTGCTAGCTGGAGTGGTAGTATGGTACTGAGCCCAGACTGTGCACAGAACAGGATGCTAACGCATGCAGGTGAACCCCCAGAAATCAGTTTCCTGTGTGACTTTGTCTTTACCCCTTCAGCATGACAAGGTCTTTTCACTCTTTCTCAGTATCTTGTAAAATATTTTTACTTGTGTTGACCCCAGTAGTAAGTCAGTACTTTAGATGATGTTGCATGTGTCTGTATCAAGACAGAAACAGACTGTGTACATGGAAATTGTTTAAAGAACCGCTTTTTAAATTATTTACAAAATGCATATTCAAAGGCCTCTTTCCACAGCCGTACTAAGAACAATTTCCAAGAGACAATTTCCATTTCTGAATTCCAAAGCACACTTCTAAGCAGTTCCGAGCTCAGGAAGCTTTCTCTTCACTTATCTTGAGGCTGCATGAGTAGTATTTCTCAAGGTGTAGTTTCCTGATCGGCTTAGTCCCGTCTAAATCCATGGTGCTACTGTGGCAAGCGGTGGTCCTGTCCCACCAGTGCTTGTGTAACTATGGGCTTGGCTGGATTATAGAGCCAACTCTGATGGAAACTAACCATTTGTGTTGCAGGATTAATTTGCAGCTGGATCAATGCCCTCATCTGTCTGACCGTGCGCCCATGGGAGTGCTAATGTCCACATCTGCCACCATCTCTCAGCAACGGCACCCACTTAGACAGGTTTATGCTGATCATGAAACCCCACCCTGAGGCTGTTTCTCGGCTGTTGCAGCTCTGATTCACAGACAAATGCAGTCTCAGCCATGGACTCCCTAACTTCCACGCTTGTATTCCGTTTAGTCTGCGGACACTGATGTTTTCCACTGTCATTAGACAAAGGGGCATTTAATGGCTCAATTTCTTAGTCTGAATGAAAGGCAGTCATCAATCTTAGCCATGTAACTGCCCATAAATCAAAGGCATATTACAAACCGCTTAATTTCTAGCACTGTGTAATTGCATAGTCTGTTTCATACACCCGCTTGTAAAAATGCATGTGGAGAAGGGCTGGTGCTGCGAAGCCCATCTCGCACAGAAATGTCAGAAAGAAGAGCAGGACAGCATGAAAACGATCCGTTATGAATAAAGGTCAGGGATGGCAGCACAGTTCTGCCCGTTACGTGCATTTTTAAGAGGTTTTGCACGCTTGCTCTCAGTGTGCCAAGCGTTCGCCTTCTGTACGCATGAACAAAGCCACTCTCGCTTCTGCAAACCGCGCACGGGAAACACCACCGAAGCGTGGATGCACTTTGAACACCAGGGTCTCGCAGCTCG
>NW_009223087.1:9687-9897 GCF_000690835.1 Fulmarus glacialis | reverse complement strand
CGCCTCTTTCTCCAGCGCCCCGCGTGTTGGGGGTGGTGGTGTCCCCCCGTTTCCCTGCAACAGAAACACGGCAGCGACCGTGCAAAGGAGAACTTAAATGAAGTTGCAGCCCCTGCCCCTCTGGCAGACGGTAGCTGGACTATGGGCTCCGTGCACTAAGCGGAGGCTCCGAATAATGCCTAGGTGTAAATTTGACGTTACTTCGTTAAT
>NW_009223087.1:7672-9530 GCF_000690835.1 Fulmarus glacialis | reverse complement strand
GCTATGCAAGATTTATGACTTCATGCACCAAAGCTGTAAACAGAGCACTAAAACAGAAAACACTTGCTCCTTATGGCATAAGTGAGAAGGCACCACATGAAAGGGGAAGCGGGCAGCGTAGGAGGAGAGGAGAGGCAAAAATCCCGCGTATGCGTTTTGCTTCAAACAATCCCTTGAATGTTGCATCGGAAGAAAAAAAGTCTTTTTAGTCAATAATCAACCCAACACTTTCTTCTGAAACTGCTGATCTGCCATTCGCCCTCTTGCCCGATCAAATAGCGAGAGCCAGCGCTGCGCCCCGACGGAGCCCCCCGGACTGGAGAGGAGGATTTGGCAAGGGAGAGAGAGCTGGGGACTGCAGAAACCTGCGGACGCCGGGGAGCCAGCCGGTTTGGGGAGCCCTGCCGAAAGCCTGGGCGATCTTTTCCTAGGAGCGCGTTTAAACTTTGGAGCGATCTCCGGCGGGATGTTCTGACTACATGTCTGTATTCAAGAGCGGGGACGGGGAGGGGGGGAGGGGGTCTTTTTAAAACTGATGGGACTTGCAAGGGACTTTAATTGTGAGAACCGAGGTGGTTCATAGGAATACTGAAGTGTTTCCTCCATTCGTCTTACTGCCTGCAAAGAGTATTTTGGGAGATTTCGCCTATTAGTCCCGTTTCCCCACGCCCCCTCTGTCCCCAAAGAGGTCATTTTAAACATGAGAAGATGATTATTTTTTTTAATGTCTCCTATGATGTCGGGATAAGTGTCCCAACTCACAGATCCCCGCTGCTTTTATCTGTCTCTCCCTCCCAGAGGCCGAATATTTTCTTTCTGCTCCGTTCCTCGGAGAGCGATAGGGCTCAGCTCGGGGAGGGACTGGCAGCGTTTGGGGCTGATTCCCGGGTCAGAAATGAGCTGCTTTTTTTTCCCGAAGGGTTCCACTCTGCGGGACTCCCCTCCTTTCACGGAATTACTCTTCGTTCCGAATAAAATAATGCCTGTAAAGCGCTTTGTCCTTGGATGCTCCGAAATGGAAGCAGGCAGCACCATAATTCAAGGCTGATTTTGGGGGATCTCTTAGGGATGAAATAGCAAGGCGGGCAGTTGCTGGAGAAGGGGACCAATTCTGGAAGCGGTGCCTGTACAAGTCGTTAGAGAGTTAGGAGGGGATATTAGCTGCCTTAGAGAAGGACTGGACTATCGAAGCAAGCCGTGATTAATCTGAATTATTGTTTATATTCTCTAACACTAAAGAATGGCAACGGACTCTTTGCCAGCAGACTGACGTTATTTACACAACTCGCCGAAATCTCCCTCTCCTCCAAAACTCTTTCTTTGCTCTAGAGCAGTACTGTATTATTTATGAGTGTTTTAACTGGGTCAATATGCGTCCGAAATGGGTCATAAATTAGAGGAAACGCTGCCAAGTAATTGAGCTGCAATTAAAGCTTGTACTTTATTTTTGAGGCGCGTTTTGGCCCATTTCAAAATACGGCAAAGCCAACCTTGGCTTTTAGACACACAGCTGGGAGCGAAACAACTCTCCTCCCCTCGCCGAAGAGAGAGAGACGTCGGGTCTGAGAAAGGACAACGTGCTTCAGTATGGCGAGAAGGGGAAATAGCATTTCATTGGGTCAGTTCTGCTCTGAGAGCGGCTTAAAGAGCAGGAAAGCGAGAAAAAAGCCCCAACATCTCCGCCCTGCAGGTCTCTGCAGAACGGCCGCGAATAGCTCCGAGTGGAAACAACCTCTTCTTTTTGTTTGTTTTCAGCGGAGTTTTTATCATTGTTCGCTTTTCTTCCTCTCTCCCTCTTTCTGACCCCTTAGAAGAAGAGTAATTGCAAGCACCCGGTAACTGGGCACAAAATGGTACA
>NW_009223087.1:6656-7641 GCF_000690835.1 Fulmarus glacialis | reverse complement strand
CAGAAGGAATAGGCGAGCGGCGCGGGGCGAACTGCAGGAAAGCGAGCCCCAGTGCTCCGACCTTTCCCAAAGCCGGGACACACCGGGGAAATGTCGTTTTATATAGCATTCTGTCCTCCTTGGATAGCCAAGTAATCTTTCATTCTCGTCATCTAAAGTACATTCCTTATATATAGCTACGCACACATATTTATAAGTATATGCAAATACTTACATATTTATACGCGCTGATATATCTATATTAATGTAAACGACGGTATGGATGTGAATTTAGGACTAGTATATGTCCTCTTAGAAGATAATTTCCACTCCTCCCCTTTCTATTCTCGCTTTCCAGACCCCCATTCAGAGAGAGAGGAAACAAAACCACATTTCCAAGGCTGATTTATTGTCAGAAGCCATGGCTGGCTCTTGGTTCAGCTCCTTCTCACCATGGAGAAATAAAGAGGAGCCCCTTGGCTCTTTTGGGAAAGGGAAGCTTTGCCACAGAGCTGAGCGCCCATGCAGCCCTCCGCGCACGGTAAACAAAGTACCACTAAAGCATCATAAATAAAATGGCAGCACGATCGCATACTCATCGATTTACGGAGCGGGAGCGGCCGAACAAACACCCATAAAACAACAACCGCCGCCGCCGCCGCACACTCGAGCACGACCCCGACCGAGGAACATCCCCCCCACACCCCCCGCATCGTTTTCTCCGACTTCCCCAAATACATAAATAAATAAACACACAAACACACAAATAAAATAAAATAATAGAATAAAATTAAGGGGAAAAAATTCCAAACACGACAATAGAAGAGGCTTCCCATCTCCAGCCGATCATAAATAATGATAAGATGGCAATCGAGGGGCTGGAGCTGAGGCAGCTGGCCATCAACAGCAGTGTGGGATCTCTATGGAGAAAAATAAATAAAGCAGCAAACTCTCCCTGCTCTGCTCGCTGCGAGGGGAGAGTTGAATATTTACCGCAGCAAATTGA
>NW_009223087.1:2941-6629 GCF_000690835.1 Fulmarus glacialis | reverse complement strand
AGCAGCCTGGCTCCGGGTGCACACACACCCGCACGCACACACACGCACTCGCTCCAGCCTCTGCTACTGACCTTTGCCTCGAACAGCAATAACTCACCACATAAATGAACAATCAACGGAAATACCTTAAAATAAAATCCATCCTTTCTAACGAAGCATTTCGTCCTCTCGGCTCGACAATAACCTTTCCATAAGGAACGAAAGCTGTCAGCGAAATGGCCAGCTCTTGCAGGGACGGTGATGGGGGCAGGAGGAAAAAAAAAATAATAGAAAGCAGTGCTTGCTCTGAACAGAAACTGGAAAAGCGTAATCGCAGACGGAGCCAGACCGGGTCTCCACTCCAAATGCCACAATAATGCGCTGTATTATGTGCTCACGTGGTCATACGTCAACTTAAATCCTTTTATTTGAAATAGGGAATCATTGAAGGAACAGGGTTTCTTAGCGCGAGCCTTTGCTTTTAAAAGCCTTAACCCAGTACGTTAAAGAAGAGTTTTAAGGGAGGGGGGAAAAAAAAATCCAAGAGATGCAGATGACTAGGGGGGGAAGATTGGTTTGATTCTTTTTCCTCCCACACCAGTATTTCTTTACACAAAGCCCATTGGAAGGTAAGAGGAATTCTTCTTATAAAATGGGATTACGCTGCACTTCGATACTTAGCCTAATTAACCGGCATTTGCTCCCCAGGCCCGCCACTCTGCTCCACGTCGCATGTCCTCTGCAACCCCCGAAGAAAGCCCAAATCTTAGTACTATTATTTCCAGCCCCCTTCTAAATGGGACGATTACCAGCCTTCCCCCACCCCCAGCCGCCCCTGCCCTGCCATTGTACAGGGCTTGCTCATCTCCCACGCGTTACATCAGGGCTCCTGTAGAAACTAAAAAGACCTATAATTACCTGACAAAGGCCAAAAAGAGTCTCTTCTAAGAGGCTAGTTGATTTTTGTCCTTGTAACACACTATGAAGAATACACCTTCCTTCACTGGCGTGGCTCTGAATTTTGCAAAACCTTTTGGGACCTTGCTGTTAAACCTGTGCTTACGCATTTCCTATACAGCTAGTTTGACTGATGCACAAAATTATAGGTTTCTAACGATGGAAAAACAAAAAACAAAAAAAAAAGAAAAAAAAAGAAAAATTGGGGAGGGGGAGCTCTCTGCCTAAGGGGAAAAAAATTAAGTAAAAAAAGAAAAGAGCAAAGTTGTATGCGGCCCCTGAGCCAGGCAGCTTCGCCTGTGTGCGAACACACCACATCTTCCCTGTAAGACTGTTTAACTTGTGCTATTGACACAATAAACTAAACAAACAAAAGAAACCCTCAACTCACGTAACTTTTCTGGAAGGACTCAAAGAAAATCAGATAGTTCACGCTTTTGGCGTGTTCCTGGTCCAGTTCTGTGACTCCAACATTTTGCATCATGATGTATATACCCTTGCCTAAATCTTTCCACCATCCCCATAAGCTCGGAGAAAACTTTCAGCTAACTGCATATCCCTCTTACTGTTTCACCTGCACTTCATTGAACAGAATGGAAGGAGATTTCTTTTTAAAGGTGATTTTTTTTTAGTGTTATGGGCAAGACTTAATACTCTGGCTTGGATCGTAAAAGTGGGCCGCTGGAATTTAAACCCGTCAGTAACAGTTGTATAGCAATGGACATTGCAGCAAAGACAGCGTGACATTACAACAGAGGAATAATTTCCAATTTTTCTTATGGAAGTGACTGAGCTAGTAGCAGGGTATACATACATTATCCCTCACTAAGAACTGGAATAAAAACTATACACCTTTGAAAAAGAGAGCATTACCCACACGGGACATGCCCAAGTCTGCAACTATCAGCACAACTGGTAACTCCACACCCCTCGTACTCAACGTAAACCGAGGCTGATGTTTACTCGAGTTGGATTCATGGCTCTTTTAAATACGGTGCGTTTAGATCCCGTGAAAGAAACACACAGAGAAGTTCTTCTGCAACAATGAAACTGAAATTAATGGGGAATGGAGCAGATGTTGAAAAAAGCAGAGCAAGTCTGTCTTGGGGCTGTTGTAAAAAGTTATCGACTGCTTTGCGTCAAAAGCAGAAAGATGGCTTTAGAAGTTACAGTCCTGAGCAAATAGAAACTACAAAAGCAATAAATCACAATCATAAGTCAGCTTAAATGCCTTAACGCTAGCTATGGCTATTGGCTTCAAAACCCTGTTTCTATGAACGTCTTTATTAGTATTAATGGTCAAGTTAATGCTAAAACTACTGTTTAACAATTAACTTAGTGTGTATAGTGGGGAAACTAATTAATTCTTAAGAAAAGTAACTTCTTGACGTGTGAATACCTTCCACGGGGTGTGCTTTGGGAGGGCGGAAGGGGGAGTCTGCCTAATTTTGTGCTGTCCTGGATCGCAGCTGAAAATTATTCCCTTCCGCCGATTTTGGAGAAAGCTTTCTTTGCTCTAAGTATTGTGATTACGAGTTTTCAGATACAAATTAAAATGATCTTGCGAGCCGCAGACGCTAGATTTCCCCCGCCACCCCATATATTGCTTTGTTCCTGTTCCTGGACATTCAACATTGTGTTTTATTACCTCGATGATTTGGAGACCTGAAACACGGTTTCTAGCAGAAAAATGTGGAGTTTATCAGTAGGTCTGCTACTGATTTTTCTGTGCTTTATACACATGGCTTCGAGCTGAGCTGAAATTCCAGGCTCAGTAACAACAAACAGATCTGAGTTCATAACGTGCCTTCATTAAGAGAGACCCTTTGTGCCAGCTCTGGCAGTAATAGCCGCTCTTAGCATTAATGCTATTTAAAGTTACCTTCAGTATAATTAGATTTAGAATTTTTACCGTCTTTCAGGTTTACTTTTATGCCAGTTGTTAAGAGGTGAGCCTATCACTCCCATGTGGAGACGAAATGGGAATCACTGTACGACATACGTATTTATCTCCTCGCTTCCTCGAAAGATTTGAAATCTGCTGGGACGCAGAGCTGTTTACCTACATCTGTGCGTCTGATCGAGATAAAGTTGGTCTTTGATCATTTCCAAGAAGATAAAAAGAATAGAGCTATCGACTGTGCCCTTGCGGGAGAACTTCTGCTCAGAGTCAGCTGAGTCTGCGAGTGTTGGGTCCGTTTAGGAATCCCAAATATCTCTGCATGCAATGCTGTGGGTACATGCCACCGGAGGAAGGTTCCTTCGTACCGTATTTTCGCTTTTAATTTCCTAACACAAGCATGAATGGAGATTTGCAGGGCCTTTTTGTAGCTAAGATTTAAGCAGCCCATTAAGCCAACACAAAGAGCCCTTGTAGTCCTCTAATTTATGGCCGCTTTTAAAAGGTAGTAAAATACACTAATTGTACATCAGAGTCCAAAAATAAGCAGGTAAATCTAGCAGAAATTTGAGCTAATTCTATGTAATCCTCCCCTCTCGGCGGCCGGCATTAGAAAATGGTCACTATGAAAAGGATTACATTTCTCCTGCCAAAGGACCAAGCGCATCAAGGACTCCAGCAGTTCTGAACCACCAAACACCGACCGCCGCCTGGTGCAGAGCAGGCCAGGACAGACAAATACCCGAAACTTATCTGCGAGCCATTCTGGTGCATGCACTCAGGCAAAATCAGGTTTTCTAGCATCCCCACACGCACTCCACATTTGCAGGGCTGGCTGCGGAACTCCCCGCG
>NW_009223087.1:2132-2910 GCF_000690835.1 Fulmarus glacialis | reverse complement strand
CAACAAAGCCGCGATAAAGCCATTCAACGCCGAAATGGCTCCAACCCGCTCTCCCTCGCCTTGCGCCTTTGATTTGGGAAGGAGCTAAGAATGGACAAAGAAATTCTCAACCTCTTTCGCTCTTCAAATGACTTTGCATCCTTCCTGTCCCCAACGCCTTTATAAGGATGGCGATCACTCAGATCCCGTACACTTCTTTGTCTGCCCAGACACGCGCATTCACCACCCACGGAAGATGAATAGAGCCAATCCAGGAAAAAATTCCGGCTGGGTTAAATATTTATCACAACAACAACAACAACAAAAATCTCATTCCAGCAGGCTTGTTCTGCATGCAGGTACTAGGCAAATGGCTTTCTTACAGCTGCGGTCGGCGCAAAAGCAGCGGCCGGCAGCCTGGGCGCTCGCCGGCTCTTACCTCCTCCAGCTGCGCGGAGTTGGGCTGGAGCGCTCCCGGCTTCCACCGCCCCAGCCCCCCGAGCGGCTTTTTTTCGGGGCTCCCTGTAAACAAGCAACAAACAGTACCTTACCGGGGAGTGCAGGGGGAGGTAATTTGCTCCTTCATAGGCAATACATGGTTTGCCGGGTGTGCTGGGAGAGCCCCGGAGCGGGGCGGGCAGGGATGGAGCGGGCGTGGGCTCCCGGCGCGGAGCGTGGGTTCCCACCCGGGTGAAGAGCACGGGGAGCTGAGAAATAAAAGTGTGCCGTTGTTTGTTGTTGGTTTAGGGGTTTTTTGGTGGTTGTTTTTTTTTTTTTTTTTTCTCTTGAGCAGTCATGC
>NW_009223087.1:0-2079 GCF_000690835.1 Fulmarus glacialis | reverse complement strand
TTTTTTTTTTTTTTTTTCCCGTAGACAGCTATGCCTTCTGTCTCCAAGTGTTTGGAAATATTGTCATTCCAAACTCTTGTTACATGAATGTCTGCTTTATTTTCCTCTGGGAAACCTTTGTTTAGGATCATTTAATCAAGAACAGGCATTAAACACAAGTCGTGGTGTTCATCTCCGCTGAATAAAACGCGGGAAGGGTTCCAGTTTAAATGCGGGGCGTATTGTGGTTGGGCTTTTATTCAAACGGTTAGCCGGGGCCTGATCCTGCCACCACTAGCGCAATAAAAGACTAACAATTGATCTCAATGAAGCGGGATCGGGCCCAAAGCTCTTTTTTTTTTTTTTTTTTTTTAAAGCCACTGGAAGCCATTGAAGGAGGGAAAAAACTGGACGGCTTCTCTTCCCCTAAAATAAACAATATTGCACAATCCAAAAAGACAATAGTCAGATTATTCGCATGCCACTTACTGAATCACGTTTACATATGAATTTGTCAGATATAATAATGTACCCCCCGTATTCATTCCCGCCAATAAAAGCCATCTAACGCATCTTAAAATTGTCAGTAAATGTAAATGCTAATAATTAAATAACACAGTGCTTGCGGAAGGGTGTCATCTGAGCCTTGGAAATATTAAGTCTGTCTTGGGAGAACTTTTCGAGCAGAGACTTTGCTTTGGTAATTTAGTAGTTCCATAATTACGCTAATAATTTTAAATTTGGTGTTGAACTCCAGCCTACATAAAATCATGCAATAATAGCCTAGTAAGCTGTTTATTGCCGTCTCATAAATTTGAGAGCGCTGACTGCTAAAATCTACTGGCAAACACAAAAGAAAATGGAAAATTCAATCTGCAATCGCAGAGCCCGGGCGCTGCTGCCTGGGGTTATTCTTAGCGCTACCTTTCGCTCCACTCGGCTCCAGCACAGGGGGAACCCCCTGGCATTTTAGGCTCAAACCCATACCTTAGCCGTTTTGATCCCTAATCAATAGTCATGTTACAAACGGCAATAATCATCGATCAAGCGTGTCGTGACTGGGTTACCCCACTCGTGTTAAATATGGAGCGTGTATCTGAAAATGGTGCCAGCGACTTTCTGTTATTTATTTTGGAGCTATTAAGTCACGCCACCGTATTTTACGCTGCCACAGTCCTTTAAACTATGCTGCTTCTTGAAAGAGTTGCTAAGTAGCAATAAAGCACTTTACAAACGCTATGACTTTTTTTTTTAATTTGTTGTTATCCCAAACTCTAATATTCATTGCGGCACTTTAAGTTCGTACATAAATCGTTCAGACTAATGAGTCATAGAGAAATTCGCCCATGACTTTTCCTTTACAATGCTCACTGCCTTTCCATTGCTTTTTTGGCCCTGCATTAGGAGCCGGTGATTTATTAACGCCAGGAAAATTGAACAAAGCAGGTCCTCCTGCACTGTGGCACCCAGCCTTCCACAGTGTGAATTAGAACATTATCAAATGTGTTTGCCTCGGTAACACTTAATCACCAAAACCGTAATGTGACCACAAGGCAGCTAAAACAAAGATTTAACATTTCTAAATATTAAACTTGTTAAGCAAATGCTCAGCAGACAAAGCAAGCACAAACAATTAAAGTCATCAAGCTAGAAATACACACTACCTACTTACCAACACAGACCCTACTGCTTGCTTAAGAAGTTTAGAATCTTTCAAGATAAATCAGGTGGGGTTTTTTTTTAAAGGGAAAAAAAAAAAAAAAAAGAAAGAAAGAAAAACAAACTCCAGTAATAAGGAGTTGAGTTTCACTTCTGAGAGAATCACTCCTAGTGAGGACTGACGGCCACAGATCCATTCCTGACTATCTGCATTAATTATTTAATGAGTCACGTGACCCTAAAGATTAAAATTTCAATATCTCCCCCAGAACAGACGCAACACCTTTATCTGCGAGCGCAGGGATCCTCGTACTTGGGTCCCCTAATCTCTGCTGGCTTTGACAGCTCCTCAGTTTCTAGGGAGAGCGCTTGGGCATTAATAACACGGGCTTGTCCCGCTCTGTACAGCGAGATGGGGCAGCTTTGCACCCCCTCCCACCC
>NW_009223086.1:0-8782 GCF_000690835.1 Fulmarus glacialis | reverse complement strand
CGTAACGGTTACTTGGGAAGACAAATACTGTAACTCCGAACATCCCCCTCTTCCTTCTTCCCCCAACTTTATATGCTGAGCATGACGTCATATGGTATGGAATATCCCTTTGGTCAGCTGGGGTCAGCTGTCCCGGCTGTGTCCCCTCTCAGTTTCTTGTGCACCCCCAGCCTCCTCGCTGATGGGGTGGGGTGAGGGGCAGAAAAGGCCTTGGTCTGTGTAAGCGCTGCTCAGCAGTAATTAAAACATCCCTGTGTTATCAACACTGTTTTCAGCACAAATCCAAAACGCAGCCCCATACAAGCTACTATGAAGAAAATTAACTCTACCCCAGCCAAAACCAGCACACACTGCAGTGCAGCCATAGCCATATAGTTATGATTAAATGGGTTTCAAGTGTTTAAAGACCTAAACAAGTTTCATCTGATTTTTACTTACTCGGATTTCCCTGCGTTCCCATATTGTTTCAACAATTCTGCATCGAGCACATCTTCTTAGTACCCATTGTTCATTTATCTTAGTTTCCAAAGTAAACAGGATTTTTGTTACGTTTTTAGACAATTCATTATGGATTCAAAATGTGATCATTCAGGAAGAACGCACTGTATTTTTTCACATGAGGTAGGATGGACATTTTACTTTAAGTGAAAATCTAAGTATTCAGTTGACAAATGAATTAAAGCCAATGAGTTTAAAAACTATAGTCTCTTATTCCTAAGCATGTTTAGTGTGAGACCAGTGTACCAATAAAGTCCTTGCCTGGAACTGCAGCGAGGCAGAAGCTACTGGCCAAAGCTTAGAACCCCAAAATGCAGGTTAGTACTGACGCAAAGCACCATGAGATGCCTTTGCTACAGAACGAGCATTCACCTGAAGTCCTAGGGTCTTGGGGGCTTGTTTGCTGGGTTCCTTCCTTCCGTCCTTCCTGGGACCTTTCTTTACCTGGCTGTAAAGTTTTATTTAAAAAGGAAAAGAAAATGTCAAACATGCGGTCAGATTAGGTAGCAGTACCTAATATACCGATAAGTATAGTCATCTAGCTGCGCTGCGACTGTGCATTTCAGTTATATTTTACCTCGGGTTTTCGGGATCTGTGCACCTTAGAGCTAGGCCACGCTTGCAACTTGGAGCCTGTTTTGCCAACGAGGTGTCTAAATGCTGTCTCCTGTTGCCAGCAGCTTTCAACCCACCTGAAGTTCAGTGAGGGGGTAGATCTAAAAGGCCCGATTTGCCCTGTACGTTCACTGACATAGTGAATAGGGAAAAATTTTATAGTGTGGATCTTCCCAGCAGGACTAGGCAAATCCAGCCAGTGTGCTAATCGTTTGGATTAGCTGCTCGGTGAACTCCGTGTGTTTGCACATGCGAGTCAGGAAACGTGAGGGCAGTTCTAAAGTGGGGGAAATGGATCTTCTCTTACAGCAACTGATGATGGTACTAATTGGGTGACTGATTATCTGGATAAACGTTCCTGCCATCAACAGTACCCTAAAAAAGAAAGGGATACCCTACTGTACTGCATATCTTTATAACGCTTTTTATATTTAAATATGCTTAATGGCACAGGTATTCAGGAGTGTACTGTATCATGTACTTTTTTTTTAATTTGCTGTCTGTAGTAACTGATGATTTCAAATCAGGACTAGAAGTGTCATCCTTCGTGGCAGCATGAATGTGATCCAATAATAGCTCTTGATAAAAGCAGTGACTGGATCAGACTAAAGTATTCGATATCTTGATGTTATAAGAGAAACATTTATGTGTCACTATAAGATACCTGTTCTTCAGGATCTGTACAGGACTAATTAATTTTGTTGAAGTACACAGTCTGTAGAAAGAGTCTGGTTTGAAAACTTCACTTATGGCTTTTGTCTGAGTTTGTGCGTTAATTAAAAGCTGTTCTTCCTAAATTAACTGTTCAGTGATTGTATAGCACTGAGTGGTTTTTGTCTTGTTTTTCTTGCGTTTGAGATGATGGTTATGTGAAGACCTGATTTTCCTATGTGTAATTAACTGTTAGAGAAAAATCAGTGTTCAGAGGTGGAGCTTTCTTTAGATGGTCATCATTTTAGATGTGCTTTCAGAGTACTAGGTTTTTGCAATTTACTGACTCTTCTAGCCTGAGACCTAAGTTCTGCTAGACAACTGTTCTTGCATGCGTGTCACAGAATGATTCCCTAGAAGCTTTCTGTTGATACAAATTGCCTGGGTTATCCCACTCCCTAACAGCATATAGAGTCCTGCTGGTGTACTGAATAATGATTTAGCAGCTGGATGGAGGACTTGTTCCTCATCTTCTGTCCCTGGTCTTGAGAAAAGGACATTCCTAGTTGCCGTAGGGAGAACGTGTACATTCTCCTCCTAATTTTAAAAACAATGGGTCATTTTTACGTCTATAAATTCTGTGGAGTGCTGCTGTAGATTCTGATATTTGGTAATGACTCTGAAGACAGCTGCTCAGGTCTCATGCACAGAGCCAGGGACTCAGCCAGCTGGTTCTCACGTTGTGATTCTCTCTGTCTAAGCTGCGAGTGTTTGCAACATAACCTTTCTGAACCAGCTCACTCGTCCAGGATTCGGGCTGCAGCTGGTTCCATACCCATGTGATCTGCTGGATAGCCATGTCTGGCCGAAGACCTAGGAAAGCAGAAAGGTCAAAGCTCTGTGCTGTAACAGAGGATGTGCCAGCAAGCAGAGCTCTTCTGACATTTGACTCTGTGTATGCACTATGTGACGCAAAGTGTAAGGATAATACAGAACCGAGGTCTGGTAAATGTGTTTACCAAAAATCAGATTGTTTCACAATGGGCAGTGTTCCAGCAAGTATTAGCATGATTTCTTTGGAAGGCCTTTGATTGAAGGCTTGATTTCTCTTAAACAACCACTGATGGCTGCTATTATAGCAACAGATCAGTGCGAAGAAATCCAAGTACTTTTTTAAAGGAGAAGAACTTTCTGAAGATTGTATATGGCCACATGTGCGGCTGGCTTTATGGAAGAGTGCATAGACTAGGTCTAGAGAAAATCCAGTTTTCTGGATTCCAGCTGATGAATGACTCCTGTTTTTTCAACATGGCTCCAGCCAAACTTCATCTTGGCACCATAATCTTTTCCTTATAGATAACCCCTGTCATTCACTGTAGACATGATACCTTGGGAGGGAGAGGAGAGGCTTGTCTCAGTGCTGCACAAATTGGTTGATTTTTTCTCCCTCCCCCTCTTGTATTTGCTGCTTATTTGGGTTGTTTCTCAAAGAAGTACTCAATACAAAATATAAAAGATACAAATTACCCTTGTACAGTATATCTGAAAGCAGACAAACTGGTTTAAAATACTGGTTTAAATTGAAAAAGTGTTTATCTGTATAAGGTCTAAGTAGAGAAGCATTATTTTGGAAAATTTAGTCTTGTTTCATGATAACACAGTAAAAAAGTGTAGTTTCATCTTGTAGTCTTTAAGACTTTGATGTATTTTCTCTGATCAATTGAGCAAAGTCCCTAAGTATTCTAGCCAGATTTTTACTCAAGAAAGTAAGTACATTTTGTGTTTATAAGAGATACCAAAAGTGATGCTGCTTGAAATATTTAAATGGCCTAAAAGTGTAAATCATATTTACATGAACAACTTGAAATTTAGGAACCTAAATGGTGTAGTCAGCGTGAGATTTCCCTTTCCGGCTGTGGTGAGACAACAGGGAAGAGGGAGAGCAGTTCAGTCTTCACACCCCTTTAATCCTCTGCTGAAAGTGAGATCATGGTTTTTTTTCTGCTGGGAAATAGGCTGAGACCACAAGCTCATTCCATTTCATATAAATCACCAATTTATTATATAGTAACAACTTTTTGTCTCTCTAATGGGAATTTGTTTTCAGCCAATGTCTTAGCTCTGCAAAGTATCATATCCCCTTACTAATATTTTATTTTCCCCTTAATTTGATGCAAATTTGATGTAGAAAAGTGCAGTCAGCAGCAAACATGCTTTCTTGTCTTTTTCAACTTCCTGTAGGAGTTCTTCATATTTTCTGCAGAGTTGGGAGAAAAATGCGAAGCAATAAGTGAGAAATTGGTGCATCTGGAAGATCAACTGCAGACTTCCGCCTGCAGAGTTGATGAAGGAGTTATTCATATCCTTTTTGATATAGCTATAGATATGTATCAATCTATGTAAGTATGTATGTGAAATACTTGCCTTTCAGATTCACATGGAATACTAGTTCTTAATGTAGATTAAATACGTTAAGAAGGGGAGAACTGATTGTCTCGCTGAAGTGGGCGTTTTCCTACAGTGCATTTTCACTGTGGTCTGATCCAGCTTTAATTGATTTAAACAGAAGTTAGTTCTTTGTAAATTGAGATTAGGCACTGAAAAGCCTTTATTCTACTGTTAAAATCCTTTTGTTTGTAATGGTCATATAAGTAAATACCTAGTGCACCAAAAGCTGCGTGGATACAAGCATCCATGCACTTGCATTTCCCAACATGATTTAGCTAAGTTAAATGCTACATCATTGACTCAGACTGTGCATATTGTCACATGTAGCTTGGGTTTTTTTCCTTTTAAAAAAAATGGGCAGCAGATGCATCATGTGGCATCCTATGCAATTTAATCTGCCTCTAACACTCCAGTGAAAATAATCAGATGAGATGTTGTCTTATAAAGCACCCTTACCTCTTTCTGTGCTTCATCTGTAATTCAGTATCTGATTGAAGATTGCTTAACCTTTATGAGGCATTTGTTGGGCCTACATCTGTGAACATTTTTCAAAATTTAAGAGCACAGAGTATTGTTTCCTTTATAACTTTTCATAGAAAAACTTATCATAAAAGAGATTGTGTTCTTCTAAGAAAGGGAAAAGAGAATAAGAACCAGTGAGGCTAAGGAAGATCAGAGTACTTAGCTGGTTAGGTTTTAGTGGAGAAGAGGTGGCAGGCAATGGGATAATGAAGAAAGATTAACAAATTCAGGTCGGAGAGATTAGCAGAGGAGCCCTTACAGACACCTGAAGGTGAGTTGAGGTGATGATGGTGCTAGGAAGGATTCAGTTCCTCCTAAGTTGAGGCAGGCAGTCCTGCAGGAGAGAGTTTAGAGAAAGGATAATAAATGGAGTGTGTGGAAATACCACTGTGTTTTAGGTAATTGGGCATCTCTTGCCAGCTCATTGCAAAATTCCTATTCTAGAAACTTGTTTTTTTTAAAGGTATCAGAATGATAAACTTTAAGGGGGCAGTGGGGAGAAGGTGCTGGGGGTGATTGCATTGAAGGGGAGAAATCCAGTCACTAATTTGTTACAAATCTTTCTTTTCTAAGCGTTTCAATGTACAGAAAGATTATTTTCTTGTATTTACCACAGGCCAGTTTGCAATATTCTTTTAATTATATTTGCAGCATGTGTGTTTGGTTGCAGTTGTGTTTCCCAGAGCTGTTTGTGAGCATTCTTTTCAGAGCTATGTGGATGTGTGTGTCTGTGTGTGTGCAGAGCATCTAATTCCTTCCTCCCTTACTTGTATTTGCTCTCAAATGAGCTTTTCTCATTGATCCTAATAGAAGAACACTGAGGATTGGAGTTATGGGTTCTTTGCAGTGGACTTAAGTTCATATTCAAACCAAATAGTCAGGTCTGATCGTAGTTACAGTTTACTAGGTAAGGTGAAATAAGCTGAAAAACTACTTTTTTGGTTCTTGAAGAAAATACACTAGAAGTATGTAAAATAGTAGTATTTGTATTTTCTATGAAGCGTGCATATTTCTTTGTAGCTGTTGAAACTGCAAGAGTTAGTTGAAAAAATAAAATCTAATCATTCAAAGTTTGAGAAGAGTTGTAGATTAGTCTCGTTCTAAGCCACAGTTCCTCTATCAGTGAAATTCAGCTCACATTATCTAAATACAGAAATGCACACTGTGTGATATCCTGGTCCTAGCAAGACCATCAGTCACAAAATAAGAAACCATGTTTAAAACATAGGGACATACAGAGAAGCAGTTCAGCAATTCAGCTACCCCTCATTAACACTCAGTTGCTATTTCAGAGGTAGTCCAGATCAATGTGCATAAAATGTTACCATCTGGTGCATGTAATTGCTGTGCTATACTTCAAACAGGAATGAGAAAAATAGCTACCACAGTGCTACAGACCTGTAGATTGTTTTTTTAAGTAAAAACTGCTCAGTGCCTATAAAATAAACTTTCACTCATTGGTAACTTGCCTGTATTGCAGGAACTAGCACTGAGATTGGTACCAATAATTAGCCTCAGTAGAAGAATTTATGATTAATAGAGGGATCTATTGTTTGCATGGTAGTTTATTTGGTTTTAAATAAAACAACTTCTTATCCCAAATACTGGACAGATATGCAGTCTTCATTAAAAATCTGTAGAACTCTGAAAGCAGGAGCTTAAAGATCTGGAATTGTAATGAAAGCAGGATAAATTTTTCAAACTTGTTCGCTTGTGATTTTCCCCCTTCACCTTATCCCCCAAAAAACTGCCTTACACATGAATGTCACAAACTGTGTTAGGTCAAAAATCTAACTGGGGGCTGTACAGATGTAAATTAGTCCTGTCATCTGATTATTAAAAGACTTTTAAAGAGTCCACTGAGAAAAATAAGTTCCTGATGCTCTCGAGCCATTTGCCAATGTTTAGTGTGTGTCATAGCTTTGATTAATAATTAAGTTTGTATTAGAAGAAAAATCCCAGATGTCATTGTTTTTCATTCTACATTTTGATGGCATAGCTGGCATAAATCAACCATGCTGCTCATCGTAATTGCCAGCACAACCTGAACAAAGGAGAAATCCAGTGATATTTCTTGGTCCTGAGTATAGGCACAGACCTACTTGGGATTCTCATTTACTTTTGAAGCCTTTCACAGCAAATATTAAACTGTACTTTTGTATAAAAAGCATCAAACAATAGGGGGGTGAAGAGCTCCTCTGTAGCACTATGACATATTTGCTAAATTCTATGTAGTATAACCAAATAAACCCACAAAACATTCAATTATGGTTAATCATTGGCGAGTGTATGAAAACAGTCCACATTATTAATTGGAAAAACCAGAGGATGAGAGGTGACTCATTCTGGTGTCTGCAGAGCTGATGAGAGGTATTACTTTCCTGACAGTAAAGGCCTGGAATTCCCAGTAAAATTAAATGGAGCCTATATTGCAATTTCACAGTCATTTTTGTTCTTAATTAGCAGTTACGTTTTGATAGACAATTTGAATGCATGTAATAGATCCTCCTGGTGAAAATGCTTTTGTTGGAAGAAGACCTGGCTGGACTATGATTATAAAAGCAATCTCTGTTCCTCATCTTAAAATGGGCATTTTAAACAGTTACTTTGAAAATAGAATTTGGTGCTTAAATGTTCATTAGGCATTGCAGGTCACTTTGCTAACCCTTTATCATACAGCAGGCTCTCATACAAGTCTTGCTTTACCCCAGCATAGGTTTTCGACAGAATCAGGAATGTAGAATTTAGCCCCAACTGTACCTCACTAAGGAATCTCACCCTGGGTGAACCTGTAAGAAATTCTGGGATCCCACAAAAGTGAGAGGTGGCAATGATGCCCTCTTCAATTTTATTTTGGATGACAGGAGGGTGAGCCCTTCCCAGTGTGCGTCACATTGAGAGAACGTGGTTCCACTTGTATTGTTCATGCCGTGATGGAGGTAGGTCAGTGTATTTCCACCCATGTGCTGCCGCTTCTTTGCCTTCCATTTTCTGCTGGAACAAGTGATTTGGAGACAGCTGATATCCAGACCACTGAAGTGATCCATTTTTCAAAATGTTGCAGTCATTCTGTTGGGGTTTTTTTGTTTAGTAGTTTTTTGGGGGAGTATTTTGGTTTTTATGTGGGAGGGGTATTATGTTAGGTTGTAGAAACACATTCATGGATGTGAAGGAGGGAGATAGTAATGGAGGGGGGAAATGGGAAAGTTCTAATCTGGTTTCAGTACCACAAGCACCCCTCTATTTTCTAAGGAGAAGTAAGTGATGGACTTCCAAAGGCCATTTTGCTCTCTTGCTTTCACTCTCAAGAGTGCAGTTCTTAAAGGCCAAAATCCAGGTCATTCCAAATAAACATTGAATTGTCTTGCCTCTTTACTGGTCCTTTGGCACATAGCACACACAATCACAGAATCGTTTAGTTGGAAGTGACTTCTTGAGACTCATCTGGTCCAACCCCCTGCTTAAGCAGGGTTACCTACATTAGGTTGCCCAGGATCATGTCCAGTCAGGTTTTGACTGTCTCTGAGGATGGAGACTCCACAACCTCTCCATGCAAAATGTTCCAGGGTTTGACCACCTTCACAGTAAAAAAAAATGTTTTCTTGTATTCAGATTCTATTTCCTATTTTGGAATTTTTGCCTGTTGCTTTCTGTTCTGTCAGTGGACACTAGTGAGAAGGCTCTGGCTCCCTGTTCTTCATTCCCACCCTTCAGCTATTTATACACATTGGTAAGATCCCCCTGAGCCTTCTCTTCTCCAGGTTGAACAGTCCCAGCTCTCTCAGCATCTCCTCATATGACAGATTCTCCAGTCCATTAAACCGGCCCTGTGCTGGACTCGCTCCAGTGAGTCCATATCTTGTATTGTGGAGCCCAGAACTGGACCCTGCAGTCCAGATGGGACCTCACCAGTGCTGAGTAGAGCGGAGGGATCAGCTCCCTCCACCTGCTGGCAATGCTTTTCTTAATCCAGCCCAGGAGGCTGTTGGCCACCTTTGCCACAAGATGCATTGGTGGCTCATGTTCAGCTTGCTGTCCACCATGACCT
>NW_009223085.1:105333-148607 GCF_000690835.1 Fulmarus glacialis | reverse complement strand
CTCTGCACACATACCTTCTTCTCGCCAGAAGTCCGCCCTGCCCGCCAGCTCTGCCCCCCTGCATCCTGGCACATTATCTGTCCCTGCTCTGCCCCCCACTGCTGTCACAGCTGCGTGACCTCTTCCCCCAGCACCTCTCATTTCCTTTCCACCAGCGCTCTGTCCAGAGCTCAGCTTAACGCAAGAGGCCTTCTCATTTCCTTTACTTATTTAAAAAAAAACCCCACAAACTCAAAATAAGCATTATGTGTTGTGATATGATTTCCCCAAGTTTTCAACCGCATGCACCCACTTAAGATGATTTTTACATAAATACATCCATTTTAATCTTTTCCACATTTGTGCTGCTGTTTTCCCAGAACAAACGCTTTGGCAGTATCATTCCTCTGCCAGTAATAATTCCAAAGGGAGTATGCTGCTTTGATCTGGAATGCAAAGAAATGGTCAGAAAGAGCTATAAAAGTTAAGGAAATAAGGCTGGTTTCCTGGGCATTTTTAAGCATTTCTTTTATAGATCTCTCTGATCTTTCCACCTGCACAGAGTTTCGCATGGTTAGCAGGAAAATGTACATTTTCCTTCAACAAAGTCCTGAGTCAGACTGCAACCTTGTGCGTAATCTCCCAGGGATCCTACCTGACTGGGCAATTACTGCAGTCATTTTAAGGGGTGGGGAAAACTGCCCAAGACCAACGCCAGCAACCCTGAGTCAGCAGAGGCACCAGGGCTAAGTGATCTCTTCCTATAAAACTTATTCAGGACTCTGTAACACCACAGGGCTAGTTGCTAGCCATACCCTTCAGCTTGCTCAGGTAGCTACGGAAGGGAAGACTTTGAGTCAGTGTACTTTGAATACCAGGGTGGCACCTGAGTCCCCCTGCTTCCTCATCTCTCTCTTGGCACAGCAGGTGGGAAAAGGGATTGCACAGAGGCTTTGAATACCAGACTGACAACAGTAGGCAAAGCATAGGATTGTATTGCAGCCTCATGTGTGAGGTGGTGAACTATCTAGTGATCTCAGCTCCAGGGGACTTGAGACTTCAGCTTCCAATGCTCAAGAGCCTCAAGAAGAGCCCCTGAGCAAGGCAAAGCAGAACCCCCATAGCCGATTCATGAATTATCTTCTCTAGAGAGTCTTGGCTGCTCGGGAAGGGGCAGCACAGCCCCAACACCCAGCAGAGAGACCCCATGAAGGCAGGCGGCTCAGCCCCCATGCACCCACTCAAGCCTCCAGCATTAAATCACTTGGGAAAATTACATAAGTTTTTATCCCAGAGTAAGCACACTGGCAATTAGCCTAAATAAAGCCAAAGCAAGCTATTAACACAGGCTTAACCACCCAAAGGGCATCTTAGTGCTGCCAAATGCCTCCCTCCCACCCCCAGATAAGACTCTGCATCACCCAGGACCATGTATATTGCCTGACAACTCTGGTCCAGAGAGCAGGCCACCACCACACCCCACAAACTCAGAGCAGCTGCCCCCCCAGTCTTACCAAGCAAGGGGAAGATTTATCATCATGGTCTGTTGCTATGTTAAATTACAGGGCAGACCAGCCTCCCTTCAGCAATCCCCTAGCCTTCCCCAAGGCCCCCAAAGATCTCCTGAGCTAGAAAGTGGAGATCAGACTCTGGAAAGAGGTCCCAATACCATTCTTGAACAGTGATCCTCTACTGCCTTTTTAGAGCACCCACCTTTCCCAGGCACCAAGCCATCTGTTTTTCAACAGCAAGCACCACATCACCCAGGCTAAGCTAAGCCTGAAGCACCATCCCTTTGTAATCCTTCCACTGACTTACCTGCTCAGGCACAGCTCCCACTGGCATTACAACGCTTCCAGGACCAATACCCTCCCTCAGCACTGTAATTTTTAACTCAGAGCTAGAAAAAATTTGGTGAATATCCTACCCACCCTAGGTAACCACTTAAGTAAAACATAAAGCTTCAGTCAAAAACTTAAGTAAAAAAAAAATAAAGCTCATGTACAAAGTCCACAATCCCCAAAAATATTTTAGGAACTTTTACTGTTTCTGAAAACATTTACACCCAACCTCCAGCTAAATACCTGTATCTGCCTGTTTTTCTCTGAAGCTTTAATCCTGAACACATTGATGACCCTTCCAGCACCTCTCAGCTCCCTCCCATGAGACTGCAGCACAAGCAGAAAGCTCTACCTGCTGCTGGGAAGCTACTTATAGGGATCCCAGCTGCATTCCTGGGGTGCTGGGGGCAGGAGCCCTCATTGGCAGCACCTGAGGGGCAATTAACAGCGCACAGTGCAGCCCAGCCTGATTTCTTGAGCAAATCTATTAATCCTTGCATTTGTATCATTCTGCAGTTGAATTCTAAACAAAATGTTTTAGGCCCTTTACATGTAAAAATACTGTCACTGTATAGTATAGGAAGTTATTGCTATTTTCCAGTGGTCTCCTTGGTGTTTTTTAAAAAACAACTTATCAAGAAGCCCCCCTTCTCTACCCTTCCTGCGGAATGGTAGGAAAAAAAGTAGAAAAAAAGATTTTTGCTATCTCTTTCTAGTTCTGCTTCTCAATCCTTCCTCTCCCTGCAACTGGATTTGTACTTTTCATTGCCTTGAAATTCCTGGATACAAAGCACTGGCCAGTCTGAGTATCATAATATTCTCGTAGATTGCTAAAACTGAGCCCTCTGAGATATTCAAAGTCCTGAAACAAGATTATAAAGCATGAAATTTTAAAGCTTATAAAACAAGTTTATAAACATGAGATTATTAAAAAAAACCCACAAATTGCTATTGAAGTTCATATGCTGTCCTAGAAACCTTTTGAACAAGTATGTTTCCCAACTTTTTATTGCAAGGATAAAGTCAATCATTTGACTTTATTTACTATGTTTATTTACATACTTTATTTACTATGTTTATTTACATATAAACATAAACTATATTTATTTACATAGTTCTTTACTATAGGAGCAGTGGAGGGTGTTTGTGATGAGTCAGTCATAACATGACGTGTCATTTTACTTTTTCCACGGGATAGATTTTTTTTTTATGTTGTGGTTTTTTTTTTAATGCTGTGAATCTCTGTTTTGAAGAGATTCAGATTTCAGTCAAAAAGTGTGTTGGGCAAGATACTCCAAAAAGCAATGTTTAGGATCATGACCACAATCTAGGCTAAGGCTAGGTAATAGTAGAGAAAATATATTCCTCAAAATCTATGGAGCTGTTACCCAGGGGAAATATGTGTGTTTCTGTTCACCTTACTCAACAAGATTCCTTTTCTTTCTTGCTATTTTTTAACTTGAAGGAAGTACTTATAGGTATTTCTGAGGCCACACATTTGTAAACTCAAAAAACCCCTGAAGAACAAGTTATTTGCAACCAAAGACAAAATGGAAAGTTCTGTTGGTAAAAATCAGAGGCAGGGACAGAGAGATGGGCAAAATGAGAAAGATATGGAAACAATTAGATGAAGAACACGTACTGTCAGACGAAAACATTGCTACTATAATCATGCATGCACACAGATACAGGGGAAAGCTCTACTTACATACAAACACATACTTAACAAAAAGGGAATTTATTAAGCATCACAAACAATGTAATCTGCTGTTTACTACAAGAATGGTAAATAAATGCTAGGAACCAAACCACAACCTATTTTAATGCAATTCCTGTCTGTGCTGGCAGGCCAGGGCTACATTTCTGAAAATATATTAGAAATAAATCACAAAAAGCTCCATTCAAATGAGGCAAAGCTTTGTAAATACGAATTAATCAAGTGTGAAGGGCCAACAAAGACTGCCCTCAAGTAAGTCTCCATGTGTCCTCCTTGTGTAAAGCAATGACCTGACAGAGCTAGCTTCTTCCTCCATTCACCTTAATACTACATTAATTGCTTTTGCTGTGGAGATACATGAGGGAATTTACACTGAAACCAGCTGAGTCAGAAACAGCTTTAACAGGGGGAGGGGAAGAAAACAGCTCCCTGGCCTGCACAGTGTGAGCACAGCCCCTTGCACCTTGCTGCATGTATTTAATGGCTTTCCATGGTAAAGGTGGTCTGTGTTATTGGGAGGAGGGGTGGGTCAGTTAGTGTGGTTGGTTATCTCTTTCTAATGTAGTATTTTAGGGAGCCTAGGGTGCTAGGCTCTCTCAGTGACAAAGCTGTATGATACCGGTAAGTTGGCCTGTATGGAGGGATGTGGGGGAAGCAGCATGATGTTAGCATCCCTGGCTTGCAGCCCCTGTGTTAACTCTGGTGAGTAGTGGGCAGACTGGTTATTCTGCTAGGAAGCACTAGAGGGTAGCATTGCCTTTTGCTGGAGTGTGTTTGTGGGAACCAGTGTAGCTCTACTGTTTTCCCGAACGATCGTGAGGCTTGTTGGAGTGGAATAGGTTAGATCCTAAGGTCCTGCAGTGGTCTGTTCTTAGGTGTGAAAAGAAATGTATTGCAGAAGCAAAAGTCCTATGTTTTGTTTATGGATTGCAGTCCATTGGTAGGGTGGGTTTTGATTATTTTTTTTTCATGATCCTTGGGTTTTCAGGGTTTAGCCTTGTCTTCCCTGATAGGGATGAAAGTGAGCTTTATGAACTCATCTTGTCATGAGTCGTACAGCTCTATTCCATGTATATACTAGCAGGCCTAAGTTACTGAGGCAGGGCTTTAGTGGAGAAGCACAGATTTCAGTGGGGAGGAGTGCTCCTAGCTGTACAGAAAGGGGGAGTGGGAAGAAGTTAAAAAATGCTGATCTCCTAGAAGCATACTAGATGAAATGGTTAAAAGTAATAGTACAACTTCTGAATGCTGGCAATGATGTGTATGATGTGTGTAATGGGTTCCACGAAGCTATATGGTTGCATTAAAGGGGCAAGGCAGACTTCAGTGGGGAGTGCTGGCAGGGAGAGAGTTATAGCACTGCTGGAAAGCCAGACTGGTAGTGTCTCTGAACAGTGTTAAATTCTGCCTTCTCTGTCCCGGGCTTTCCGAGGACAGCAACGTTGCTGGCATACCTGTGTTTGGTGGTGAGGGAATGAGGGGCTTAGAATTGGGAGCTCTCCTGGATTGTCTTTCCAGGCCTAATATGTCCTTCTTCTGCAGGTATGGACCAGGCTGAGGAAGGACCTTGAACCTGCCTTGATGGCTGTAGACCTCAGAGTTGCACTGTGCTGCCTGCCTGGCTGCAGCTCAAACTACCTTGACCTATAAAATAATTTCCAGCCTCTTGCTAAACAATCATGAACTGTTCTTTGATCACTTAAATATTTTCCTGTCCCCCATCTAGCCAAACTCTGTCTCTTTAGCACCATTTACAACTCAGAAAAACTTCAGGCAGCAGAAAAAACTGTTTCCTTGTTTGCAAAATAAAAAGAAAATAACATTTCCCCAGTCGAGGGGCATGGGGACCTTGTTTGCCCTGCTTCAGCCTGGAGTGAGTTTTTACGGGCAGGTTATAAACCCCTGCACAGCAAGCTCTGTAATATTGACAGACCTTTCAGTGTAGCTGCTTTAATACCTCTGCTCTGACAGCAGCAACACCATGCATCTCAGGGGATGGGATCAGAAACAGACGGACATTTTCGGCTGTTGGCAGGCTTGTGTATACTTCACAGAAGCCTTTATCTTGCTAAGGAAGTGGAGACCTTTCAGTGTCTCTTGGTGGGGAGGGGGCAGAAATTCAACATGAACAAGGCAAACCCATTCCAGTCCTGTGAAAGCTACTGTTTTGCTCTGAGCCTCTAGTTGCCTGCAGCAAGGACTTCTCTGTGCTATGGGATAGTGACAGTGTCCTGTTTCAGACATAGCTGTTTAATTTTCTACCCACAGCAGAGCTTGGCATCCTTCTGTGGTTGGCATTAATGGAAGGAAGGCCAGAGCTTAATAAAGTGTCGGCCATCTGATTTCCCATGCAGTTTAATGGGGTGCAATGGCCTATCTTCACCTAAGTGACGCTGGAGTGTGGAAATATAACAGCTTTCAGGGTCACTCAGCAATACTTGCCAGTGGCTCAGGGGCCAAATCCTCCAGAACATGCAGTGTTAGCTCAGCTCTGGGTAGGGGCAAAAGCCCAAGCAAACTCTTTTGTGCGGTGTGGGAAACAGGACCTGACTTCCCCCTCGAGAGGCTCTGGAGAATCGTTTTGCGAAGGTGAGGGCTGCAGTATGCCATGCTCAAGTTCTGTGTTTTTCCATGAGGAAGACTAAGGAGGAACTATGTTGGGAACAGGCAGAATCCTGACTGAGAGGTAGCTTGGACTCTGGAGGTCCCATCAAAATCTATTTTGTACTGTATGTGTACTATGGCATTGCCTTTCAGCCCTTCTAGTTTCCAGCAGTATTGGAGTACCATTACTCCACTTTTAGTGGTAGGGAAGCAGAGTCCCCAACAGACCATGCTCAAGTAAGGTCACACTGTCTTCTGCAGGTTTGGGTTGCCTAGAGTTTGCAAGATGGAGGCAGGGAGGAGATATGCAGAGCCAGCATGGTGCCTATTTGCCCCAGCTGAACTCGATCTCAGTGGTGAATCCTGCTGGAGGATGATGGTCTGGTACCTGGCTCAATACGGAGAGCGGGACCTTTCTCTGTGGCTGGCAATTCAGACCCCTGCCTGCTGGAAGCTGGGGAATTTACTCCACTTGAATTCCCTTACTCCTGGCAGCCTGCTGGTAAACTTTCTCCAAAGAGATACTTGAGGCAGAAACATGGTACAGTGTATAAGGGAGAAGCAGCCAGAAGGGAGCGATGGGGTGAACTTTGTTCTAGAGCTGTCATGGGGTCAGTATCCAGCCACCAGTGTCACAGCGCTGAGGACCTGCAAACACCCCACTGTTCCCTGTGCCCTCTGTCTGGCACGTTTTCTTCTGCTGTCTTTGGTTCTTCCTTATTGTAAATCCTGTAGGATTTAACTTCTAGCTACTGATCCTTTTGACAGTAATGGACCATTAACTAACTAGACATAAAATTGAAAGTATAAATCCCTCTCCCTTGGGGAATTAGAAAGCAGGTTTGGGATGCAGGCCATGAAATGCAAGAGTTCATTGTAATCGCAAACGAGGCCTGATTAACTCTGCCTGCCCGGCATCCCCAGGTCTGTGCCAGCTGATGAACGAGAAAGCAGAAGCTGAGGCCAGTACTGCAGATCCATTTGCATCTGCCAGGGGAAAGCCTTTAGTCTCAGTGTTTGAGCTTGTTTATCCCATTGTCAGGGTCTTCCCTGTAAGACAGTGAGGGGAATCTGGACTGCTAAGGAATTATCTCCAGAGATGCTGTCTCTGATTGCAAACTTGGTGTGTTTTCCTTTTTTTGGGACAGGGTGAGAAGGGAAGACCAGGAGCTTTGCTCACATCAGAGGTGAAGGGAAAAAGCACAAGGTGCCTCTGCCCCAGGGGAATGGCCCAGGCTGCTCTCACCAGGGAGAAGGATGAGATGATGCAGCAGTTCTGCAGATTGGTGTGTACACAGTCCAGTTCCCAGCACTTTCCCTGGAGTCTCCAGCAATGTGGCAGGGCTCCGCTATGTATCTGTGGGAGTGAGTTTGCTGCTGACTCTGTTCTTTAGACCTTGAGATCAGTGCCCACTGATTAAAAAAATTAATTACCTTCCTCTTGCAGGAATGACTCTACTTTCAAAGTCTCCCAGGCCCTTAATCAAGCATCTCCCTTTGAAAGAACTTTTGATTGAATTGCAGTAAGCCGTCATTAAAGCCAGGATGGCCAGGTCAGAGGGGGATGAGTTCAGAGACCTAACTGGGCTCTACTTGTGGCGAATGGAGCGGATCCAAACTTCTCAGAAATAAGTGACGAAATCAGAGAGAAGAGGGGGAAACAGGTTCAAAAGCAGTTTAGTTATGCAGAAATTAAATATCTTGGGCACTCAGAGTACCATCTGGAAATTACAAAGGTTGCAGTAGAAAAACTAGCTGTATATATGGAGGCTAGTCAGCATGGGAACAATATAGGACAAGAAGAGGACCTGGCCTAGATTCTCACTGGACTGTAGATGCAGTTTTCACAAGATTTGAGTGCTCAGTAGTAAGTAGTTTGAGGCTTTCTCTCCTCTGTGCTGTGTTCTTTTTTTAGGCTCTGCTTTGCAACCATAGTCTTGGAGGATAATTTGCTCCCCAACACAGGATTCTCCAGTAATTACTTGATCGTAGCAGCTGGGCTTTGGGAAGAGCAATTCCAGCAGGGGACTGGCAAGGTGCTGGAAGGCCGTGTCACCTGCCCTCCAAGATTACTCTGAGCCTGCAATGTGAGGGACTCCAGGCACGGTGCTGATGATAGGCAGGGCTGGGTGTGGTCTGTATCGCTGCAACCAGTGTGATCCCTCCTGGGAGGTGAACTGCCTGGGCAGGTGAACTGGCCCCTGCACATCTCAGCCAGCTTCACTACATGTGTATGCTCTGGCATTTCCCTCCTTTTCTTGCAGCCCATGGCCATGCTCCTGCAGCCGAGCTGCGTGCTGGTGCCTGTGCCATTCATCATGCCAGCAGCACAAGAGCAACTGGAAAAAGTGTCTGGAATTTATCACCCGTGGCAGGAGCTTTTGTCTGTAATAAAAAACATTTTCCCCCTCCTCTCTTCTAGTGCTTTCCCCTTTCCCTTCTCTCATTATTATTATTATTAAGCAGCTTAATGCCGTATGTCTTGCTGTTTCATAAATAACCCCTGTAATCAAACAGCACTGGTAAATGGGCAGTCCAGCTTGTGCAATTTGTTTGACGAAATGAATCCAGAAGAATATGAGTCTGTGGAGGAAAGACAAATAGAGCAGCTTGGATGAATGTGTTAACCAAGAGAAAAATGGCTTGGCAGAGTGGTTGATGCTATATTTATCCACGCAAATGGAGTTCAGGGCTAATGTATTAAAAATAGAGCACAGAGCTTGCCAGAATGGGCAGTGTCTCCCGGGAGGGGCAGCAAGAAACACGGCCTTGCCAGGGTCACGGAGGGGAGCTGGGCTCAGGCTTGGCCGGGGGGGTTAGGTCTTTCTGCACTGTGGGGAGGCAGGCAGTGTTGAGAGGCTACCACCCTCAGCTGATGGCCACACAGGCTGCAGCAGCAGGGCTAGTGGTCACATTCCTTGTGTGTATTGGCAGTGAGAGTAGCCCTGCCTGGTCTAGGTGCTGGGTATACCTGAAGACAGACATTGCTGCAAGGAGCGGACAGTCTAGTCAAAGTGATCAGCAGGTGCTCGTTGACTCTTTGATCTTCTGGGCTTTTTTCATGCCTTTCCTCTGAATCTCTGAAAATGTCCAGTAGGTTTTCAGTCAGCATCCATCCTTCCCTGGCCTTATTGGTGCATTTAATTGCTTGTGAGGAAACCAGGAGTGCTGACTCCCTGTTTTGGGACTGAGCAGGTCAGAGCTGGCTACTGGCAAAAATGTTCCAGCTGGAACACCCCTGGTTCCAGCTGGGAGACCCCAGCCAACCATGGCTCCTTGCCATTTGTTGGCAAACAGATTGTGGCTGGCCAGTGGACAATGTTGCCTGGCTGGGGGACAGGCAGGAGTGGAGCCAAATTCAATTTCCCTGTGGGCTGGGAAAACCTCTGAGCTGTATGGAAGCTCAAGGGGACCCTCAGTCTCTGCAGTTGCCACGTTGCTGAGCTCCAGGCTGGGCCTGGTGAGCTTTATTTGGTTGTTTCCTGCTAGAGCAAAATGGTAGGGCCAGAAAGGGCATGCTGGTGAGCAAACCAGGCTGGGCAAAGATCTCCAGCCCTGCAGGATGCTCAGAGTGCTACAGGAGCAGGGGAATGCAGGAGGCTCAGCTCTTGAACACCCTTGGAGGCAGCAGGTATGTAGAGAAGTTTTGCCTATTTTTTTCCAGGGCTTGCTGTGCTCTCTTCCTCTGTCTGCCACATGGGAAATGTGACCAGGCACCAAGATTTTCTCTGCCTATTAGGGGCACAGGGTGTTTTGTTCCCCCCCTGCAGCTAAGGAGGGAGTGAGGTGAAGCCAGCCCAAAGCATGCTTAAGCTGCAGGCAGCGCTGGTTCAGCTGCAGACTCCCAGAGCCTGCTGACCGAAACACCCATCTGCTTCTTGCTGGAAATAGGAGCATCCTGGACAAACTCTCGCCTGCTTTCCCAGACAGGCACGTAGTATTCCCTGGACAGGATGAGCCCCAGGGCATGCCCTAGGTGAGCTTGGGAGGGCCCTTTGGAAGGAGGTATCTTTACTTAAAGATGTCTCTGCAGTCCGGGCACATGCACACACATGAGGTGCCAGGAGGAGGGCTGGGCCTGGAGCATCAGCCAGGTGGCAGGAAGGAAAGGCAGAGTGTCCCTGGGCTGGTGGTCCTGGCAGCCAGCCATCGTCAGATCACAGGGAGATCCCACAGAGCCACCGACTTGAGACTCAGGAGAGCCAGCTCCCAGCTGGGTATGACCCTGATAAAATCACAGATGTGGGGTAGCCAGGATTTGAAGCTGCAGTCCTTTCCACTAGCTCTATCTGACCCTGGGCTGCTACATTCCTTTTATTAAAGGAGAACTTTGTTTTTCTCCTCTGCATGGCTGCTCACCTTCCACTGGGTTTTCCTAAAGCTGTCTGCAGCACCTGGTGCTGCAAGGCTAAGGCTGTGGGCCAGGCTTCCCTCAGGTGCTGCTACAACACAGTACAGGTGATGGCATTTCTAGGTATCCTGGCTGTAACTGCCTCCTTTCCTTCCAGCCACTTCAGTTTTCCCAGCAGAGGCCTCAATAAACAGCAAGCACTGAGCACACAACAGTGACAGCCTTTTGCCTTTCTGAGAATTCCTCTAATGCTTTTACACAAAGAGCTGGGCAGCGTGTGTGCATAGCAGCAGGCCTTTGGTGTGTCTGGGTTTGTTGGGAGGAGATCTGTGCCTTCCTGAACATCTCTCTGCAATTGGACCGCTGCTACCCGTACCCTGCTGCAAGATGTACCTGAGTATATTCCTTGGGGCAGGAAAAGCTGAAGTATGCCTTTAGTCATCTCCTGTAAGGTCGTGTCTCCTCACCAATGCTATCTGCAGTCTCTTCCGTGTGAAATCCACTCCAGAAGATAGTGAGAGCCTGCCTTAGCCTAGGAAGTGCTGCAACCTAGAGGAGAAATCCCTTTATACTGCAGCAGGGCCCTGCCCCTTCTTCACCATTAGGCGGCAATAGAGGCTCTGGTGACTGGCAGGGTTGGGATGCGCCCAGAGCAGAGATGAAGAGGAGCATTTTTCATTGATGAGAAATATCTCGGCTACTGCTCCCTGCATCTCACCTTTTACAGATTTGCCCCTTGGCCATGTCAGCTGAAGAGCTGAATTTTTAATCAAAGAAATGATTGTGCTTTTAGGTAAGGGTGTGTGTGTGTGTGGGGGGGTGTGTAGAGGGGGATGTTTTCCTACCTCCTCACCTCCTTCCTGCCCTCAGAGCACCTGAGCTGTCTTTGCTCTGACTTTGCAAACACAATGCTGTCCTGCAGGCTTGAACGGAAGCCCGTGGGATGACCTGCACACTGGGATGCACGGTGGAAAAAGCAGAGGCTGTTGCTCCTGCAGACCTTTGCTGGGCCTGAGCTGTGTGCTGGAGGGAGAGGCAGGCAAAGCTGCAGTGCAGGTGGCTCACGTGTCAGACTGCACATCCACCGGGAGAGATGCTGGTTCATTAGTCGAGGAAACACCTCTCTCCTGTCTGCTTCCCTCCTCCTCCTGCAAGTGGGAATGCAGCCCCCACCCCCTGTCCTTCTTGCCATTCCTGGTGTGTGAGTATTCTTTTTTAAGTGGCAAGCTGAATATTTTAAACAAACACTGCTTAAAATCTATAATTTATGGGCAAAGCTTCAGAAGAGGAGATCAGTCGTCTCTTGGTGCTGAGGGTGGCTTTCCATCTGCAGCAGCCCCCACTGCTCCGTTTCCAGTCAACTGGCACAACATAAGGGATTAGCCTTGGGCAGGGCAGCAACGGAGCAGCACCCAGAAAATTCCCAGCTCTGAATGAAGAGAAACCGGATTGTCTTCCCTTGCAGGCAGAAGCAACTCTGAGTCCTCCCCCAGCACCTGCCACCGGGAAAGAACCCTGTCTTCCTGCTAGCTCACCTGGGAGCAGCTGGCTGGGCCCCAGGGTTTGGCTCAGAGCTGGGCTATTTCAGCCTGCGCAGCTCTTGGAGTGCAGCGTTAGGAATCCGCAGCCTTCCTTCAGCCCCTCTTGGTGCAATGCGTTGGCTCCTGCTTGGGGTGATACAGCAGCTTTGCGGCACCTTTACCTTCTCCTGCCAGCCACTTCTGGTGTTTGAGCTGGGACCGCAGCTGCAGCTCCCACCTCACCCCTTTCTTGGCACTGTTTCAGCTGTGGCTGCTCCTTCCCCTTCCTGCTTCACCAGCCCTGCATCCTTGAGGGGGTGTTGGGGCCCAGGAGTCCTGTGTCCAGAGGGACCCCCTGACCTTGGTCCTGGGGAGTTTGGCCCAGGGAGAGGAAGGAGGCAAGTGAAGAGTGAACTATGGCCGTTTTTCAGGGTCACTGCAGAGACAATGATCTGAGAAGGAGCCTGCATGGGCTTGGAGTTAAAACCTGGGGGAGCCAGGGCACAGGCAAGGAGTCTGAGCTCACAGAGGCTGAACTCTCAAGGCTAGCAGGTTAGACATTGTGGGGAGCTGAACCAGGACCTGAACTTAAAGGCACTGCTGGACAGTGGGAGACCCCAGGTCACTGGGAGAAGTCCCTGTCTCTGCTGTCCTTCCCCCCTCTGTGCCCCTGCACGTTCCCCAAGCTGAGCTGCATGGGGGAGGATTCCAGGCTTGTTCGCTAATGGGAGTGCAGAGACTTTTGCTTCGATTAATTAATTTGCTGCTCTTCCCCATTTTCAGGACCATCTTTTATTCATGGCCAAGTGGCGCAGACACTGCTGCTTGCTGCCTTCTCAGGATGCTGGCATTAATATTTCATCCTGGAGCCTGCTCATGTTGAAGAGAACTCATGTCTCACCTACCTGCCTCTTCCCGCTGATCTTCTACCCTGGCCCAGCTCACATTCCCCCTTTCTAGCCCCAGACTGGGTCTCCCTGTCTCTTCACCAGCTGTACAACCTCTCCCCAGCTCATATTCCCTGGCAATTAAATGTGGCACACTTAGAGCTGGGGCTTGCAGCTCACTTTCTTTGTCTCCTGTGATGCTGGGTAATCAGCCATGTGCAGAGGGTGCCATGATTACTGCAGCAATAACAGGTTCTGGGAGCAACTTGTTTTGATATAAAGCAGCAGGGAAGGGGAGTGACCTGTATTCTTCTGTCCTTCTGCCCCTTCCAGGAAAGCAGGGAAAATGGAACCTATATTTCAGTTGCCAGAGGAGCAGTTCAGTGCTGTGGCTGCAACCTGGGAGGAAAGAAGGCTGCTGAAGAAGAAAACCCTGGCTGTACCTGTCAGAGGAGCAGCAGAAATGATGAAAAGCTCTCCTCCTCCTACTTCTTCACCCCCCTCCTGGCTCCTGTGCATGCACTCTCAGGCGTTACTTAGCTCTGCAGAGCTCCGAGGCCAGGAGCAGCCTTTGCTTGCAGCTTCTGCGGCCCCAGCAAGGCGCTCTGTCTGAACAAGGGCAGGCCACAGTGCAGCTGGTTGGAGTGGCACTTCATTTACTGAACGGCAGCTCCATAATCCTCTTCAAATGAAAACACTGTGAAGTTTCTGTGCTGGGAGCTGGTGGAAGCCTTTGCATTCAGGCAGGTGGCACAAAGGAGTATCTCCTTGCTGGATGTAGGAGTTCCTGGGTTTTGCTTGGGCTTTGTTGTTTATTTGTTTTCTTCTTCACTCGGAGTTTTAAGGATTCTTCAGAGGGCCTGATAGCTCATTCCCAGGTGCCCTATTCAGGACCAATGTATCCTATGCTCTCAGCAATACACTGACCTCAGGCTGTTGCAGTTGAGGAGGCAGATTAATTATGGTTCAATTTGTTACAGTTCAGTTCTAGTTTCCAGGGGTGCCTTTCATGTCAGAGTGAGCCTGTGGATTGAGGAGGATGTGTTTTTCCTCCTTTCCCACCTTGCAGAGGGCAAGGTGGCAAAAAGGGGACTCTAGGGATGCCCATGCTGCCTCTGCTCAGACAGGTGCTCACGGAGGAGGCTGGTATGGATCAGTTAAAGTGAAAAGTTGATCCTGCTCCCAAGAGCAAGGTATCTTTGGCACTGGGGCTAGTGGGTGGGATACATTCTCCCTGACTGACGTGCTTGTTCTGGCAGGGAAATACTTTGCAGGTCTTGTGGGATGGGAGGAGAGGCCTCGCAAGGCGTGAGCTGTGCCCTTCCTTCTTCACCCCAGCTCTCAGCAGAGCCAATTTCTAGTACATCATTTATCTCTTCAAGAGCAAGATAGCACAGTAGCTCATGAACTGTATGCCCCCAGCCCTCTGGCTCAGAGTAAATAGGCCCTGCCTGCCCTGCAGCAGAGCCAGGTGCTTTAGGAGTCACCAAACCAAAGCACCATCTTAAAAGAGGTCCCAAAATCGGGGTGGGAAAATAAGTGTCTGCTCTGAACTGAGATGCTTTGGAAAGACCAGATGTGGCTACTGGAAAGTCACAGTCCCCACGTTTGCCCTATGGCCCCAGGAGGAGGCACAGAGAGAGAGGGGAGTTGGGAGCAACTGTTCTGCAAAGGGTTGATTGTGTTGGAGAGCATGTGCACGTGAGTGCATTCATACATGGGTGGTGGGGACGTGTTCAATTAAGGGAATATGACTGCAGGTTGCAGGATGTGGAGGCTGCAAGTGGAAGAATCTCCACAGCCTCATTAAACTCTCATGTCCAAATTAAATGTCAGATTTGCATATCAGTTCTGTGTTTTCAGGCCCATTATGCAGCAGCCAGGAGGAAGCGCATGGGTGGGGGTGCTGTGAGAATCCAGCAGGGAACACAAGCCCTGATGTCTGCTTGGTCACAAGGACACGCCATGGAAAATGTCCAGCAGGCTGGAAGAGGAGGAGCCAGTGACAGAAGTGTGTGCAAGGCGGTGGTGGGCTGGGGGTTATGCTTTGCAGGGTGGAGCCACCTGTACTCTTCACTGGTGCATTTCAAAGCAATTTACCAAGGAGGGCATGGGCCCAGACCAGTTTGCCCATCAATGCCTCATTTTATAGTTGGGGAAAACGAGGCACAGGGAAAAGAGGTGACAGATTCACCTAGCAAAACCTTTCTGGGGATAAGGTACACGGCACAGCACATGCCTGCCAGTTGTGTGATAGGAGTGAACTGCAGGGTGTGCAGCATTTCTGCAAACCAGTCCTTCCTCCCTCAATCCAGCCTGGTCCCCTCCTTAAAGAATCTGAGGTTCAGCGAGCCAGTCCTTCCTTCCTCCAGAGAGGGATGCAGCCTGACCACCCCTCTGCAGTGGGAGCGCTGGAGACGTGGCAATGCTGAGAGGCAGCTGAGCAAGCTCTGAAGCTGCCCAGCAGGACTGAGTACCATGTAGTGCTCCACCCTCCCTGGCTGAGGGTCCAGGGTCAGTTCCCCTCCAAAGCTGTGAAGGAGAGAAGAGATTGCTACCTCTCTCCTGGGAGGCCTGCAAAGCCAAGTATGTGAAGTTTTAGGGAGAATTAAGGACTAAGCTTAGTTTTACGAGTCAGGGCTCTCTTATGGCTACCTCCATTCCTGTAGGTGGAACAGAGAGCTGCATGTGATGGTCAGTTTTTGTGCTGGAGCATCCAAGCTGGTCTTTGGCTATGGACAGGTTCCCAACCCAGCTTCTGTGGGTTTTTCACTACCCCCTTGCTTTTAGGAGACAGAGAAAGGGCACTGCACTGCCTGGACTCTGGTTGTAGAGCTTCACCTCCAGGAAGCCCTTTACAATTTCCCCCAGGCTGGTTTCCAGTAAGATCTTGTTTTAATCCAGATTTAATTACCTGTAAAGACAGACAAGCCTCTTCCTTGCCCCTTGGGAAGCCCAGCCAGCAGGGTAGCTTCAGGTATTGGTACAAAGCCAAACTGCAGCCCAGGTTGGTGAGCCCCTGAAGTGAACAGAAATTTCCGTTGTGGACGGAGACAGCTAAATGTGTCAAGGGACTTAACTAAGCAGCATTCAGAATCAGTGATACAGCACCTGAGAGAGGCAGATCCCCCTTCACAGGCAGCGGGAGGTTTACCAGGCTTTGTAGTTGAATGCCTGTAATCCCACAGAGACTTCTGCCAGGGGTCTGGTTGCAGAGTAATGGATGGCAGCAGCAGAAAGATGCTTCCTAATAGCATGCTGGCAACCAAGTAGCTAAAAGCAGGATTAACTGCAGGTGCTTAGGTCCTGCAAGGTAGCAGGAGCAGAGCAAAAGCTATCCTCTTCACCACCCCTCCCTAGGCAGGTCCAGACTGGAGACTCATGAAAGACTAGCATGAAGATTAGAGAGCAGCTTTTGGGCAGGAAGGTGAGAAAATGTTTTCTCCTTCAGGAAAAGAGTCATGGTGACCTGGGTACGCTGTTCTGTGTTGCCCCAGAGTCCCTGCTGGGACCTGAAAGAGTCAGGCAGACTGTGTGTCTTCAGTCCCTGGAAAGAGATGGCAAGCAAGAAGGAGGAATGAGGTCCCTATTGCTCTGCAAAGCCTGTGCCTGCTGTCCTGCACATCTGTGAAGCATATCGCAACCCTAATGGTCCAGATGCTGAAAGATGCTAAACATCCTTAGAAGGTCAAACTCAGATGGCAGAAAACCCTCCTGACTAATTCTGATATACAGAAGTGACAGGCCCTACACAACAGGAGACGCCTGGGAGGCAGAGCAGCGTCTGAGTCAGCCATCTTCAGAGAAAAATTTGTCAATGGCTGGGCTAGTTTTCACCAGCTCCACAGCTGGTGGCAGTTTCTGCACTTCATGTGAGAAGCATCTTGTGTGGTTGACATGCTGGTTCCTGGAGGGGAGCCAGGGGAATGAGACCACTCCTTTCTCACTGGGGGTTGATGCCTGTGGACCTTATCCAAGCACTCTTTGCACTGCAGTACCATTTCCCCAGGAAGAAAAGGGGCCCAGCATCAGGAAAGAACCTGCAGGCCCAGGGCTGGGGGACTGAAGGTCTGAAGCATCTTCTCTAGCCACTCATGTTTGCCTGTGAGGCCAGACTATGAGTGTGGCCCCATAGCTCACCACCTTATAGCCGGCTGCTAGGCAGGTAAGGACAGCGTACTTCCAGGGGAGTCGCTCCTGATTTACACCATTGTAAAGAGAAAGGATACAGCTTTGATTAAACCTTATTCTGAGTCCTGGGAGGGGCAAAGTGATGGAGGACTGGGATAAAACTCTGAGATCTGCTACAGACTTCTTGTAAGTCAGTTGTATAATTCCTCCCAGTCCCCATTCTCCTATGCATAGAAGTTAGGATACCTCCTGCCTTGGCTATGAGGAATGCAAACCTTTCAGGGCTGAGACTGCACCTGCCAACCATCACAACATCCAGGAGAGTAATGGAGTTCTGTGTGCTGCTCTGCTGACTGCTTCAATCCTGATCCTGGGTTGGCAAAACTGCCCATGGAGCAAAGCTCACATTTTCTTTCCAAGTCTCCAGCTGTGAGACAGCATTCAACTCCCTCAGCCCATGGTAGTGTTAACCCTGACAGCCTCTGCGCTGTCCAGGCATTCCTCGGTGCATTCTTTTCCCTGCCGGAAGGAACGACAGCTGCCCACTGCAGCAGGGCAGCAGAAAGGCCGGTGTGCTCGCTGAGTGGTGGAGGCGAGCATCCTTCATGGCACAATGGAAGCAGTGAGCCTCGGGCTTCTGCAGGCAGGAAAGCAAGCCATGCAGGACGGCTGAGGTCATGGGGCTCCGAACGGGAACAGCGCTGAGCTTTTATGCGCACGGCCTTTTATGCTTGCCTCTATTCATGCTGGGAAGGAAACTGCTTTCTCTGTATCCATCTTTCTGTCAGAAAATCCTTAGCCTCTGAATAGATTTACTCTCTGATCTGCAAGCTGTTTAGCACCAAGCCTGTCTAATGGAAGGAGGTGAATGAGTCTGGAGGACATTATTGGCAGAACAGTGCTCTGGAGAGGGGGCCGGCTTGCTTGTTATCGATGGGACCCTTCACTGGCAGAGATAGCCTTGAGGATGGGGAGTCGGGCAATAGTGGATAGCCCAAGATTGCAAACTTGGCTATAGGCTTGACCCTAAGGTCTGCCACTGCCCCTCCGCCCTGTACCCATAGGCAAATCCCCAGTATCCGCTTTACTTCTGTAACAATTGCCCTTCTGTAAAACACAGTGAAGTGTCCCTCTCTCTCTGTGGATGGTGAAGCAGAAGCTTCCTCTTACCTTGTGTTTAAGGCCCAGAGCTACTTGACTACCTATAAATAAGTAGACAAGTAGGTTGTGAAAAGGACACCACAACAGAGTGCTTGCTCAGCCTCTGCTTTCTGTCATTGCAATGATGGTGTAGACAAATCCTTGGCTCCTTTGGCTGGATTCCCCAGAGACAGTTGTTACTGCTGCTCTTCCAGCTCTTCCACTGAGCTGTCTCTGCCTACTGCACTCGCATAATCAGAAGTTGTAAAACCACTGAGAAGTCCATAGACCAGAATGGAGATTACATGCAACATTAAAATTAAAAATGGGCCAGACTTACCAAGCTGTTTTCATTAGGCAGATGTGTTTTATTTGTGGCTTTTACTGCCAAATAAATAATCTTTCGGGTGAGTTAGTTAAGCTGCCCTCAGGAGCAAAAGAAGGTGGGTGAGGAGAGACAGTTCTGCATGGCCACTGGGGATTCTGCCACAAACCAGCCAGTCTGGAAACTGCAGAACAGTTGTAAAATCAGGACGAAAACCTTAAAAACCCACCGACACTCCCTGAGTCCTCAATGCAAAACCACACAGAACAATCCCTTCCAACCTGAGCCAACACAGAGCAGGCTTTAGCACCGAGAGTAAATTCAGACATTTGAGCCTCTGCCTCCCTCGCCTCCCTCACAGCCATTCACTGGTTGTCTTCTGCATTCACTTTGTTCCTCAGTTTTGTTTCTCTCCTTTTCTGCCAGACTTCTGGCTTTAGGAATGGCCCTAGGGAAAGCTTTAAGAGAAGGCACTGTTTTGGATACTTAAGGACAGTATTAGAAGGCAGAGCCTCAGCATATTCCAGGACTTCTATGGGAAAGTACACTGGTAATACACTCACCCGGGTTTCAGTGCTTGTGGATTGTGTTTCACATGGCTACGGCCAAAGTCACGGTTGCTGATAGAAACTACAAAGCATTAGTGGCTTGGTTTGACTTTGCATCAGATCCAGATGAAGTCTTGTATTTTGTTTTAATTTTCTCTTTGTGCTTCTAATCTCTTTCGAACCACAGGCTTGAAAGGAGTGACATTTGTTCCACCAGGGATCAAAAAATCTCATGCAAGCCACTGCAAAATAAGACAAGTGATGCTGCCAACACTGCCAGCAGAGGAGAGTCAGGGTGAAAGGAGCTAAATTTCTCATTTGCTTCCTGCCTGTTCTAGGCTGGGGTTCTGTCTGCCTGATTACTTCTTGACCCCCCAACATGTCTGGTCCAGGATCATGGTTAACACAGAAATCCAGCCCTTCCACTTCTGCCACTGGCAGACTGTGTCAGAAAAGCTCCTCACTACTAATGAGGGAAGATGAGATATAAGTAGGTAAAGTCAGGTATTCTCCAATTACCTGCTTCCTCATCAGAAAATTGCTTTAATGAAACTGAAATTCTTTGCAGAAAACGCTTTCATAAACAAGTCAATTTTTGCAAGAAATGCAATAACAAATTTATCTGTGCTAAAGAATGAAAGATACAGGCAAATCATCCCATTTCAACATTTTCAAAATGGAAAAAAATTGCCACTTTTAGAAGACACCATTTTGTTCAGAAATGAAAGTTAGCTGATATTACAAAAAAGATCACAAAGGCTGAGCTTGTATGGGTACAGACAGTGAAGGACCCCTTGTCCTCCTCCTGCTCAAGGAGTTCAGGCTGAGCTCAGCTGAATGAACTTCATCCTTTTAATACAAAGCACGTCTTTCTCCAATCCACCCTTAGACTTTTAAATACTGTTCACTGCAAGGCAGTGCTGTGAGCAGGCACATTACACATTTTGCCCATTACACCAGATAATAGGTTGAAAAATAAACAGTATGGGAAGTGGGCCTCAGTTGTGAGACACCTAGTAATCTGGTCCCCAGCAGGGTGGGAACTTTCCCCTTTGTGTGTGGCACTGCTCTGCTGAAGCAGATGTCTTTGGGTGGGGGCAGAGCATCCCATACGGGACGCCAGCCCAGCCAGGCTGATGGCACAGGGTGCAAAGGAAGAAGACTGGCAGGAGGCAGTCATGGAGCACCAGATTTGGATGCAGATGTTAGCACTGATGCAGATTTGTTCCTTGGCCCTAGTTTTGTCATTTAGATTTCTCTGTGCTTCTCATCTCCCTGTCTGGAAAAAAGGGAGAAAAGCAACTCATGACCCCTCTCCCCTAGGCGTGTGATAAGGATGTGTGAAGCTAGTGAGGAGATCCTATACAATAGCAAAAGAGGTTATTTAGGCCTTGGAAATGGATATGGTTTCACTGGCACAGATGTTAGACAATAATAAATTCTACATGTCAGGCTTCTGCACTTCATACGAGACAGACGGCAGGACAGAGGCCATGACCGTGCTTGGCAGCGCGCCTGCGGCCTGGCTGTGCCTCCGCTCCCCGTGCAGCCGGGGCTCCAGCCTTCCTGTGCTGCCATGGCGTGAGGTGCTGCAAACAGAGCCTGTTGTGAGCAGAAAGGGAACTCCCCCATCCCTCTGCGGGAGCGGTTGCTGAGAGCTCAAGTGCTCCCCAGGGAGGCAGCGGGAGAGCATTCATGCTGTTTGTCTGTGTGTGTCTATGTGTGGTTTTTCCCTGGCAAAAAAAAATCCTTCTTGGCTCATCTGTCAGGGCATGAGGGAGCTCCTGCCTTTGCTGCACAGCCTTGCCACGAAAGACTTGTCACCCCATGACTCTGGAGGGGCACAGCACAAATAACTGTACTTGTCCCCAGCTGTGCTTTTAGGGAGGTGGTACTCATTTGTATAATGTCCTATTGTTATGGGATTTAATTAGCTGTGGTTTGTTCGCTTAGCAGACACAAATGAGGTTTTAATTTTTTGTGTACTGTTGTGAGGTGGTTTTTATTCATCGCATCAGGAGCTCTCTGAAGCCTCCCACATCAGAAACTGCCTCCAAAAGGATGGAAAGAGCCAGACAAACCTGGGATGATATTTCAGAAATGGCAGGATAGGTTGTGGCTTTAATATGAACTGGGGTTATTTGTCACAAACACATGGCACTAGAGTGTGTCCCTCCTAGCACCTAGGAAATGTCTTGGTTGCAGAACAACAGAACAACATCCTGCTAGGCAATGAGTGACTAAGGAAAACTCGTCCTCAGCAATAGTGCCAAAACAATGCAAGATTCCTAGGATCACTCACCATGCAAGTACTGGTAGGAACCACATAGACCCCCTCTCAATTCAGTAGAGGTGTTGAAAGCACGAAAGGAGGTGCTCAGCATGGGAGAAATTCTTCTGGAAATTGGCTTCATTCAGTCTGAGAACCAGTCAGCAATATTGGAAGAAACTTGCAAAAGCCAGTCAAGAAAGATGGAGTGTTAGACACAACCACACAAACATTTTTTTGGTATTACTTTTATCCTTTTCTCTGCCTGCTTTCTACCTTTGCCACCTTCCTTTGCATTTGCAGTCTTGCTGTCTCCATCAGAAAGCCCCAAGTCACTCTTCCTCCCAGCAAAAGGAAAGTGTGTAGATGCTGAGAGGGGTTGGGAAGCCGGCCTAAGTCTCTCTAAAACTTTCCAGAGCCTCATTTCCTTCCCCTCTACATTGTCTCTCCTCTCTACTCTCTTCAAGCACCCAGGAGCAAAATGGCATTTACTTTCTTGCTCAATGTCAATATTTGCTTTCCTTTGGAACTGTCTGTTTAATAATAATTCTCAAGCACAGAGGAGAGGTGAGGCCTCTGGGACCAGTTCTGTGAGCTCAGACTGGGGAAGGTGGTACTGAGACTCATGTTTTCTCTACTTTTTCTGGAAAACGTTCTCCTGGAGTTGGAGCAGTGAAGGGAAAATGCCTGGACTCCAGGATCCTCACACATGCTTGCAGATAGACATTTGACTTCAGTGGGTTGCCAGCGCATCCGGTTCCTACTTCTGAATGTTTTTCTTCACTCCCTTTCTCTCTGTGATGAATGCAGTCTATGGGACAGGCAACTGCAGAGAGAGATGCAATTTTTCTTAGCTTGCCAGCCATCAATCTCCTGAACACTACTCAGCTAATGAAATGGCAATGTTATCACAAGCCTGTCACCAGCAGTAATGGGGCAATCGTTAGAAACTCAGACCAGACCGAGAGAAAGCAAGGAAGACTTCAGAGCTTGTCTTCAGAGTGCAATTCCTGGTGAACTGCTTTTGATGAACTCTGGCCACCCTTTAGCGCAGAACCAGGAGCCCCCGTTTGCTGGCCACCTTCTCCCACTTTGAAAGGAACACCTCCCTCTTGTACCGGGAGAGGACAGAAGTGTCCGCACATGAACAGTCACTGTCCTTTATGACCACACTTTGTTTTCATCTGAATTCACAATGTGGACACCTATAGTCATCTAAGAAGGCATTTTCTCCTGTCTCCTTTGGGAACTGACATTGCCAAGTCGGCAAGAAAGTTTTTGATGCTTCTTCCTTTGAAAACCTAGTGGTTTTTAAGTGGACAAGCTGTGCCCTGACCTGTTGCTATTCCACCCCCTGCTTTCCCCTGCTTGGCATTCTTTAGATTAGGCAGCAGAGAGCTCATTGAATGGTATTTTAACCCTGAGGCACTTCTGTCCACGTTCTCAGTGGACCCCAAGGCACAAAGCACAGTGAGAGAAAGCTGCTGAGCAGTGCTTTGCCTCCTGACTAGCCTTTCTGCTTTGCACGGCTTGTTTTTGTTCTGAGTGATTAAATGCAGACTGGTGATCTGTTTTCATTGTGAGGAGATGGAGCTGATGACAGATGGGGACACACTTGGAACCAGCAGGAGGCATTAATCAAAGAAGAGGTGTTGCCTGGGCCATGCTGCATGTATCATGGGGCAGACTCTTTCCTTTAATGGTGAAGAACTTCCAGTTAAAGTAAAACCTCTGTATGTGTGAACAGATGGAAGGAGCAATTTAGAGGAAATGAGAGATGAGGGGAAGATACCAAAGGCACAATCTTTCCCTTAGCCAGGATTTTGGGCTACCTCTGTACAGGAAAGATGAGCTACTCTTTAGGTCTCATCCTGCTTTGGATTATGCTGAGAAAATGACAGGTTGCCTGTGGCTGTGACCAGCTTCTCTGCAGGATCAGCAGGAGAAATGCCAGCTCACTCCTCAGGGTCCTGCCAGCTGAGGCACGAGGAGGCTGAGCACAGGGGCAGCAGCCCCCCAGCCTTCCTTTTTTGAGGCTGATCTCTCTGCTCAGCAACCTGCAGCAACATCCTGCTGATGATATGGACAAGTATCTGGCTGAACGAATGCTGAGGAAGTTGGTAACACCTCCAAACAGTGAGAAGTGCTAGAGATATAGGTTTTTAGTAGCTTCTGTGTGTATCAGGCACAAGTTAAGAAAGTGCTGGGGGTGTCAAGGGATGCAGAATTTAAAAAACACAAGATCTCTTCAACTAGTGCAAATCTGCTTAGGGCACCCAAGGTCACTGGGCTTCCTAGGATTTCTGTAACAGGTGGATCCAGTCAGATTGCTTCATCCTTTAGAAATTGTGGTTTACATGACTGCTCCCATTCTAGGTCTTGCCTGGAAAAAAATGGTTCTTTTTTTTAATAATTGTCACTGAACACTTGAAAAAAACCCATGAGAAATGACCAGAATATAACCTTTTGAGAGTGCTGTGAAAAGAATTTGTTGTTTATTTACTTTAGGAAGAAGAAAAATCAAAAAGAAGAATAATAAGAAAGCTAAGACTCTGCAATGAGAGCAAAATGCAATTTTCTTTTTAAAGCTCTTTCTGATTTTAGTGTGACATACGGAAAAGTATAAATGATTCGAGAAAACTTCACCAAAAAATAGAGAGAAGAGAACATAACTACAATAAAGGGCAGTATATCAAGGGTCATATCTGCCTTCATCTCCTGTAAAACAATATTTGCTGCACAAAGGCATGGATATTTTAGCTATTTATTGTCATGTCAGCTACAAAATATTAAGAAAATAAAAAATTATAATTTACCCTGGATGTAGTCTAGTGGCCGAGAGAACAAGACTGCCCTGGAGCATCGTACTTGAATGCACAAGCAAACAGAGATGAGGAGAGCAGACGTCTTAGAAAGCCAGCCACATACTAAAAGGAGTCATTGCTGGATGGAGTCACGTGGAAAGAAAAGGTTTGTGACACAGGTGATGGGGTGAGAAGGAGGTGGGCAAACCTGGGTACCCCTTCCATTGCCTCCATCCACGGCTACATCCTTTCTGCAAAGTCCTGTGCAGAAAGCAAGCAGCTAAATCCAGGGCAAGTTCTGAAGGAAAGAGCCTCCGAATGAGAAAAGTGGAGCTGGTCCCTTCTCTCCGCTTGAAGCTGGTCCAGGGAGAACAGAAAGGTGCCATGGCCAAATGAGGAAATTGATTTCTTTAGAAAAAGAAAATAAAATTGTTCTGTTTACCCCAGCTCTTTGCTAATTGATTCCACTTGTTTTCCCCACTTGTTCTGAGGCAAGGTGTCCTTGTGGCTAGTTTCTGCCTTTTGTTCTATGTTACCACGCAACTTGTGGCATCAGGTGCCTTACAAAGATGATGATGGAAAAGACAGCTGCGGTGTGCCTTGCTCACCCTGCACCTGCAAGGCACGGTGAGCAATTGGCCGCCCCATGCAAGAAGCCACAACACCTCACCAGACAAAGAGGGTAGACAAGCTGTGAGTAGTGCTGCAGATGGCCAGAGGGAGCAATGCCAGTTTTGCATAACTCACTTGGCTTTTTGGAAGCACAATTAAGAGGCTGTTGAGCTGGAAAGAGCCAGAAACATTTCCTCCCACCTTAGTCAGGCTTTGGTCAAGAGTGTTTCTTGAGCTTGTCCCTTCTTGTCATGTCTTGGAAACAGTCAGATGAGATGCCCACGATGGGATCCCCATCAGCACTGTTGGTGTTAGATCCTATCCGCCAAGATGATCAGGACAGGGAAACATGGCTTAGCAGCAAGCTGGAGCAATGAAGAGAGGGTCTCCGCAGCAAGGCAGAGAGCAATTTGCCAGCAGCTTTCCAGAAGTGGGATTCTCCGCCGGCGCTGGTCGCAACAGTCAAGGAGCAACATGGCTGCGTGTAGTTAGAGGTGCCGGGACATGCCCCTGGCAGCAAGAGGGCGTGGGAGCCAGGAAGAGCTCCGGGCAGGTGATGGATGAGGAGGCGGGGAAGGGTTGCTGAAGCAGCGGTGGGAACCGCAGGCTGTCCGGCGGCACGTTTCAGCACCTGGACAGCGCTCGTCCCCGCGGGCTCTAGCCGCGCCCTCCGCAGCCTGCGCCCCGCGCCCCCGCCTGCTGCCAGCAGCGCTTGAGGGCGGGGGGGGGGGGCTTTCATCGTCCTCGTACCTGACCCAAGGACGAATCCACACTGCTGGTAACCTGGGGGGTCCCAGCTGCCACAGGTGGGATGATGGCACTCCTGAGGGTCATGGTCGCTTCAGTGAGGTTTGTGGGGATCTGGAGGTGGCGTGAGTGCAAGGAAGAAGAGGTCTTGCAGAACAGGTAAGGAGACAGACAGTGCCTGCTGGGAGAGGGCTGGACTCCTTCAGACACAATCACACCACAGATAGACACTAATAAGCAAGATTTAAAAGTGCCAGAAACCAACCACTTTTTTCAAGTGAGCATGATGTCAGCTCTTCCTCATCCCAGTTTGTGGACTGAGTGTTCCAAGGCTCCTTCAATCCAGCCCACAAATCATCTTGTCCCTTTTGTCTTCTCTTCACACAGTTGGTATTTGTCATTAACACATTTTATTAGTCTTTGTTCCCCACCCCCAGTAAAAAAAAGTCTTAATAAAATGCCAGAACACATACTGAGCAGAAGAACAAATTGTTAATGCGTTCATTAAACAAATACACTTCTCCTCCAGTCTTTGGATGGAAATTAATTACCCTCCTGGAACTTCAACCTGAATGTGTGCTTTGATTGACATCTGGAGGTTGTGTCTGAATCTTTTTTTTAGGGGCTGAAGTGAGAACTGGCTTGATGGCACTGCATAGCAGAGTCTGACAGCTTGCTGGGTGTAATCACCCCAGCGTGGTTTCTGACATGCCTCAGCCCTGCCCCAGAGAAAAACATGCCATGGCCAAAGTCACACTGGCCCATTTACAGTTGTGGAGGTTGGCCGTTAATTGCGGCATTTTCAATCATGAGGACAGGTAACGGCAGGGCTCTGTGAAGGGCTCTGAGAAGGGGTGAGACAACAGTTCACGGAAGGTCGGTTCATTGGTAGCTGCAAAGCACAGGAGCAAGGAGCTTGGTAAATCCTACCAGCAGCTTGTGGGCTTTCTCATTGGCTTGTGGCCCTTCTCGTTGGCTTGTGGTCCGGCTAGAGGCAAAATCCTGGGCTAGCCGAGACTTTTGTCATACTTACGTTCATTTCCTCTTCCTGCTTCCCATTGCCAGAGCCATAGGAGGGCAGGATACCTCTTTATCCTAGAAATAAATTGCCTTTAGACCCGGCCAGATGCATAACCCCATGCATAGGGAGTTGCAGCACCTCTCTACCACATCAGTGCCTGCAGCACTGGAGAAAGCAGCTCCCAGGTCCAGATCCAGCATTTCCCGCAGGGCCAGACTGGCCTCCTGCTGCCAGTTTGAGCTAGTGATGTTTGCAGGACATGTAATTGCACTCCCCCATGATATGGGTGCATTACTAGTCCACGAGCATGCGATAATGAACCTTTTAGCTGGAAGTAGAGAGAAAGAGAAAGAAAGAGAATGAATGAGCTAGGAAAGAGAGAATGACTGCAGATTCAGTTAGTTAATAAAGGGATTGCAGAAAGCAAGGTGAAGAGACAGTAGTAATTTTATGCACTGCCAGTCAGGCCCATTTGTCCTGGGAGCAGCTCCAATTTCTCTTTGAGCTATTTCTTTTCTTTAGAAACGGAGCTGTGAATGGGGGAGAAAAAACCCTGATTAAAATCAGCACCCAAACTGACAAGGAAAAAAGCCATTTTAATCTCTGCATCCATAGACGTATCTTGTCCTGAACAAATAAAACAAAGGAGAATTTAGAATATTGGCCAGTCATACAGAGCGAAGGCTGAAATCATCCAGATTTTGATGGTAGTCTTGTCATATCCCAGTCCTAACCACAAAAGAAAGCCAAATTTCATCTTTACAACTATTAATTCCCACTCATCTACGCATCTATCCACGCCACCCTCATTCACTCCCCATTCATTTATGACCATTTAAGAGCAAGCCTCCCTTAAAATCCTTACTAGCACTGTAATCTCAATGCCTTATCTCTACAACTGGTTCAAATATTTTTCCTGCTATTAAATATTCCTAATGCTGGATCATAACTCATAATCCCTGCCCTAGCCTGAGCTGAACCTAGAGGAGGATACAGTTCCTACTCTGCCAGCACCACACACTGGGCCTCTATTGCTTTTAAACTAACCTTTTAGCACATCTGTGAGCATCAAGGAGAAGTGAGATGTACTTGATGATGTTTCATAGAGTCTCAATTTCTGATTGAGGAGAAAAGAAAGTTATTTGGGGAAGACAGCTAGGAAAGGCATTCCCATGTTTAAAAGCAGGCATGGATTTTCCTCTGCAGTCGATGGGAACTCATTGTGAAAAGGCTGGTTATACTTTAAGACTACAGGATGGGGACATAAACAGGAAAGTGTGAGTATTAAATTCTGACTGAGTGGTGTTTGGAAGGGGATGGATAAGACAGTTTTGCAGCGGGTCTTTGGGCAGGTGGATGTGCTTGCCTATAAATTCCACTTCACTACAAACCATTCCCTGCAAGAGGGCCCAGTGTCTGGGCTCCTGAGAGGTTAGTGCACATCCAGGTCATGGTTTTGCCCTCGACAGAGATGCTCTGACCAGCTGTGGCGGTGGCTTGATACAAGGGTGAGTGGGACTGAGCACATGAAGCACAATTTGTGCATCTGCATGCAGTTGCAAACTGCTAGTGTAGGAGTATTTCTGCTGCAGAAGGCAATTGCCTTGTTTTATCCTGTCGTGCCCATCCACAGCTTGGCCAGGGGAAAGCTAAGGCCTGGTCAGAGCAGACATCAGCTAAGGCAGTAAACGTGAGCACTCAGGGCTGTTAGAGAAGCTTTCAAGGCATGTCTTCAAGGAAGCACACAGAAAGGTTCAGAAGCAAAGCCCATACATTTCTTAAAGAGGATTAAATCTGATGGGGTTGCCCATAAGCACAGGGGGCTGAGAGTGTCCATCTGTCTATCTAACCTCTGTTAACTTTCCTGCCTTTACCCCTTTAACTGAGTGAGCACAATCCCCTTGTTCTTGTCTTGATGACTTGACACATAAAAAGGTGTGTGATTTTTTTTAACTGAGGCACCAATAACGTGTGCCCTTTCCTCAAGTGCACAGAGGATATAAACCACTCATCAAAGAGCCAAGGTTTTTTCATTTTTGTATTATTACTCTTGGAGATGAGATGTGTGGGCCTGGGAAATGAAGGTAAGTGGAGCAGTCTTGGGGCTCAGTGAAATAAGGTGGTTTGTGTGATGCAGCTCAAGCTTGAGGGGACTTTGAGTTCCTAGCTGTTCTGCACTTTTACTAGCAGCAGTCTTCTTGAGTTGAAGCGGTAGTTCAGCACAGTTCAGTTCTGGCACAGAAGCCCTCCTCCAGCAGATGTGACCACCTTACAGGGAATTATCAGGTGGCTGCACTTGGCTTAGAGAGCTCCAAGAAGGCACAGGGGTGCAAAAGGGAAGGCAAAGCACTGGTGGTTTATGAAATTAAAAAGTTCATGGGTGCCAAATCCACATGCTAGAGAGGTACTGAGAGATGGAAGAAGTGTCAGCAACATTTTATCAGGAGCTAGGACAAGGAGATTGGAGTTGAAAGCACTGTAGTGCCTGATTTGCTATCTCTTCTCTGCACCTTGGCTGCAATTTCTGCCTTTAGGGGTTTGTTAGGCACCTTGGGTGAGAAATATTTTATATGTACTCCGTGGATTCTGCTTGCAGAGGCCTTAGTGTGCATAAGGCAGAAAGCCCGTCTGGAGAGATCAGATCAAGTGTCCCTTGTACCCAGCTACAAATGAAAATAGAAGAGGGAAAAGGACAGAAAATTGTAACATTGGCTTCAGGCATAGGAAAGTCGAATCCTGAAGCTTAAACTGCTTATGTATGCTCTTAGAGAGAACTGGGAGGACCTTTGCCAGAGGAGCAAGCTAGACAGCTATGTGCAAAGCCTACAGGGCGTCTGTGCAACAGGCCATGGTGTCTGGGCCTTGAGCAATGGAGAGCTGACCTACTGCTGTAGCAGGCAGGCCTTGAGCTACCTCTGAGAACAGAGCAGGGCCAGACAGCCTAGAGGTTACCATGGTGGAAGAGGTGTCGCAGCTGCTGTGTTCTCCACACATTGCCCAAACGGTGACTGCCTGGCAAAAGGCCTTTTCTAAAGAGCAGAAGAGGTTCACTGGAAGATCTGCCCCTGTGAGAACTGCTGTAGAGGGAAACAGAGCCTCTCACCTCTGTGAACAGCATCTGGCTTCCCAGATGTGCTTCCCAGCATCTTTTTGGAGATGCACAGTAAGTTCTCCCATGCACTTCCCCCTAAGCCTGGTATGCTTGCAAACAGAACTGATATTTGCATTGTAAATCTTATTGGGTCGAACAACTCCTATCTGAAAGGGGCCTGGGAAGTACCTGGCTGCCATGCTGCTGCTGAAGCACTTCTGGGGAGACCAGTCTTGTGTGAAGTGCCTGCTGGACAGGGGTGTGTGGAGAGGGGAAGGAGAGGTCAGTATCCCTCTAAAATATAAGACCTTGCTCTTTCTGAAAGAAGGGGAGAAAATGCTTGGACAGACCTCTTCTTGCAAAGCTGGTGCTTAGGAGACTCTTGCTTTCTGTTGCTGCTGAAAGGGAGAAGGGGGACTCATGAGCAGCTCTGCAGTTAGCTGAGAAGGAAGTTGGCAGAATCAAACAGGTCCATGCAATGCAATGAGTGCCTATGGTTAGTCTGGGTATACCAGCAAATCAGGTGATCTGCTGGGCCAGAGCTCAGCTGGTATCAATGCAGAAAAATCTGAAGAGTTCAGAAGCCGTAAATGATGCTGCCAGAGATACTTGAGATTTTACTTTCTGTATTATAAAGATGGGACAGTTTGCTGGTTTTACCTTAAGAGCATGGTGCCAGTTGAAAGCTGGATCTCAGGAGAGTGGATCAGATTCTCCTTTGCTTTCAGTTTCCTCAAAGGAAAAATTTCCATTCTCCATTGAAGGCTGCAAATCTTGATACCACCGGGCACCAGTGTATTGTCAGATGCTGGTTGCAAGTGCAACGTAGGTCTAGTCCTGTAGATGCTGGTGCTGACTGGAGATGCTTAGTAATAATATCACGACTTGCTGGCAGTGGCACAACAGGAAATTGGAGTAGTAAAATATTTCCCTCCTCACTGCATCCCATTTACATGTTTATAATGGAGGTTTTTAAGACCCTAATGAGAAGGAACGCGCATTGCTGAGAGATGATGATTAAAGCAGAGACAGACGCGATTGCAGACAATAACAAAGGGACGTTAATTACATCAAAGGAACCAGGAGGGCAGAGCAGCTGGAGTGGCTGCTGTTTGCCACCCTGTGATTGGGGCTGACCTTGTCCCCCTGATCCCGGCACAGATGTGCTCATCCACAGACTCCAGACCTCAGCGAAAAAGCAGCTGAGATGTAGCTATGGGTAGATAAGGACAAAGCAAAGGAAAAAGCCCCAAACAAACAAAAAGTCACCTTCCAGCTGCAGCCTGCAATAGAAGGAGGGAGGTGAATTTGTGCATGGAAAACTGCCTCCTTGTGCTGGGGAAATGGGCAAAGCTGGCCTCTGTCTGCCTGTAGGGGAAGTAAGTAGTATTCAGAGCAAGAACAAAGATGCTCAGGAGAGGCAAAAAGAGGAGAAGGGCCCTGGAGACATGGCTGAGAGCTCAGCCTGTTAGGTGAGGTGGGCCAGGTAGTGAATTGATGTGGTGCAGATTAACGAGCTTCTGTTGGGTGCATATAAATCAGAGCCAGCCTTTGAAGTTGTGCAGAGGATGTTGTGGTTTTTTCTTCTTTGCCAGCCAAGTTCTCTCCAAATTTTGATTTCTGCTACCTTGCTGGTGGAGCAATGCCCCAGGGACGTATCTCCTTGGATGGAAATCTCTGTCTGCCTTCCCGTGAGAGTACAGGGCACAGTGCTGTTCTAGAAAAGGTGTTTGAGGAGATGTGCACTTGGTGACAGAAGAGAGATAGAAAGAAAGGGATAAAGGAAAGCACATGCATATAATTCAGCATAACCAAAAATAGCAGGGAAAAGAGTGAATTAATGGAAGGATGCATGAATGAGTGAAAGAACAAATGAAAAAGAGGTCTTTAGCAATTGCATAGGGCCTAATTTAAGCAGAATAATCTGGATAATTTCTCTTTAAATAAATAAATCAGCAGAGCCCAAAGTGTTTGCATTGGTCCCAGTCAAAGCCTCGGTATCAAACTTTCATCTATTCTTGACAGAGCAATTAAAGGGAGGGATACAGGCTCTGAAATGTAGCCCAAAGGAGTAGACTGAATATTTAATACAGTTCCAAGCTTTGAAAGTCCCAACAAACCAGTAGAATGGGGAAGCTGATGACAGCTTTATCTTAATAAGGAAACTGAGGGAAAAACCCAGCTGGCACGTGTTCTGCAGAGAGGGAAGGCCTCATTAGAAGGAAAGGCAGCACAGCACTGGCAGCAGTGTTACTCCAAGCTTTGGCTGGGAGCATAAACACCTGTAAGTGAAGGACAAGAAGGATGTGCTGCCAGCCACAGGGCCATTCTTGCTGAGCAAACGGGAAGCAGGTGGGATTGCATTGTGATGCTTTTAGTCAAGTTTGACTAGTGCCTTTCTACTGGAGTGAGGACTCCCTCTAAAAACAGAGGGGGAGAAACAAAGCATCAGACTGTGTAGGTAGGCTTCCTGCTCACAGACACTGCAGCAGTGCTGTGACCAGAGCGGGGGGAGAAAAAGTTTAATCAGTGTGGCTGCTTGTATGCCTCGATTCTCAGAATTTGAGTCTGATTTGGCCCGGTCCCTATGAAAGCAATTAAATCTGCCAATGTGGGGCAGTCAGAGGCTCCTGAAGCAGTAATCCTCCCTCATTCATGCCTGATTTACACTGTTCCTTTGCATCAGTGCAAAATGTAGCACCAGTGCAAAATAACAAAAAAACAGCCTTAAAGGCTGGATCAGGCCACTGTAACGCTGTCTGCCATGCATTATCCATGCAGAAAAATTTTGTTTTGAGACTGAGTGAAGAATGTATCCCCATCATCGTTGCTGGCAGGGAAACGCAAGCTGGGTAGGAAACAGGCAGCACCTTTCCAGACTGTCTCTTTGGATGCTGTAATAGCATCTCCCAAACTGTAGTCAATGGAGAGGGAAGTGAGTCTTCCCACCTCTCCTGTCCTATCTTAATATGAGTGCTGGGGGGGAGGTGGGTTTTCTGTTTGTGCAGTACTGAATGACTCTGAGCAGTGACTAATAGCAGGTTAATGAGGACTCTGGCCATGGGCTCTACTCCCCTTCAGAGAAAGCATCCCCTTTCAGAGAGCTCCAGGCAGCAGAGGTGTGTACCTTGCCTCCCTGGGGGCTGCTGTTCACCCAGCTGTGGGGCTGGGGTGCTCTGCTCTCTTCCACCAGCCGAAAGCCCTTCCCAGCCCGGCAGGTGCCTGTTGTAGTGAAGGAAGTGTCATTAACTCCAGTGAGCCTTGGGAATGAATGGCTGAGACTGAATCAATGAGAGGTTTTAGCCCTTGCACAAAGCCTAATTTAGAGAGAACAGTTCAGTTCCGCCTAATGTGCATGAATACCCCAGGGTCGTTCCACCTCTACTTCTGTTTGCTGCAGGGAAGACACTGCCTTGCACTTGCCAAAGAAGTCGCCCTGCCTGTGAGCGCAGTCTGTGCTGTGTGTGATCTGAGACTGGGCCCTGAGACACCCGGAGGGGAGCTCAGCAGAGCAGCTCAGCACCAAAGGAAGCTCCAGGTCAAGCTGTGTCCTGTGTTTTGATGCTTCTGTTTTGGTGGTGAGTGTTTTGAGTTTTACAAGCGTCTCCCCTGTTTTTCTGGTGGAAGGCATTTCTTTACCCCTGTCCAGTCACACATGTAACCTTCATGGGACTGATGGGCACTGGGTGCCAGAGAGATTGCCCGACATATGTAGCATGCTTGGGGCTCTCTGAGACTGTTTCCATAGTGTGAAAGGAATAACAAAATACCTTAGGGCTTCTTCCCTACTGCTGAGGGCAATCTCTTTGTTGGCAACCTCTGATCAGCAGCTGTGTCTCTCTGGGAGGAGGTGAAAGCGAGAGCTTGTGGGGGAGGAGGGGAGAGCTGGTGAGTTAGCATGCAGGTTAGCTCAGCTGCCAGAGCTAAAGCAACTCATTAAAGGGATTAGCCACCATCCCTGACTGGATTTAAGATGGTGGCTGTTATAATCAATAAGTAATCCTGTCTCCAATCGTCTCTAGTGGCTTGGGAAAGACAGAGAAGAGAGGAAGGGTGGGAGGGAAGGAGGGACAGTAAGAAATGAGAGGGGTAAATTCAGGGAAGTGCTGGAGGCAAGGAAAAAGTCATCTCTGAGAGAGGATGGCTTGCTGGCTAGCTAAGGAGCAAACTCTATTCCTGCTCCCTGGGCTGGAGAGTGGGCTGTGGTCTGGTGAAGAGCCAGGAGAGGATCAGTTTGCAAGTCACTGGAACCTGCAACTATTTCACTACTTTCTCCCTCCCCAGGGCTGGAGGTGCTTAACTCCTACAAAGGATGGCATTGCAAAAGCAAGCTCTGGCATGGGACCGCACTTCGACATACTGTACAGGGCTTGCAAGCATCCAAGTTAGACTTGCTGGAAGAGGATTGTGCTGTGCAGTGGCTGGGGGATTGAATTTTGATTAGCTCTGACACAGTCGCTTATAACCTTTTCATTAGAAAATTATGTTTAATAGAAATTGTTCTGACACCTCTCAGCAGTATTTTGTCCTAGTTCATTACAGGCTCACATGGTGGGAAGGGAGGGGAGATAAATGGAAAGGTATCTGTTTAGACAGTTTCTGTTTGGTGGCAATATTTACGCTAATCAGGCTGTGGTGTGAAGTGACTGGAGAACAGGAGGTGGTAGCGGGGGTGGAAGGAGCAGGAACACAAAAGAGAAATGCTAGTGAGAATGGTTTCCTGGAACCCTGACGGAGAAGAGGGGAAATCAACCCAATGCACACAGCAGGGAAATGTAAAACAGCTGGTGGATACAAAAACCAGACAGACAAGGAACGGGGAGCTGCTGCAGCAGCACAAGAGCTTGTGCTGGTTCCACAAGGGCAGTTGGTGCCAACAGCAACTGCTACACTTGAGGACCTAAAGCCCAAGTGACCATCACCAAGAAACTATCTGTTGATCTTTCTACCTGTGTCCAGCCTTCCACTTACAATTGCTGTATGTTCATCCGAGCATTCACCCTCTTACCTCTGTTTCTTCTAGTTACATATTTATCTATTCATCCGTCTACAATATCCATCCATCTCTTGTTTATCTACTCACCTATTTGCTAGCTGTCTATTCCCCTGTCTGCAATATCCATCCAAACAGGGGATAAGGATGTCTATTTTCTGTTCTGAATTAGAATCCAATGTTACTCTTTCCTGTGAAATACAATTTTTTGAAAGAAACATTGTTTTGGGCCAACTGCAATATTTATTTTCAATTGTGCTTTGATAAGATAATAGTTTAAAAGCCATGTTCTGATATGGCAGGTTTTAAAATGAAAAACGAAGGTGTTCCTTTCTAACAGTGTCAAAACTATGTTTCTGCTTTATCGAAAGGCATCTCTACCTATTTTTTAATCCAAATTTCTTCCCAATTGATGGATGTACAGGTGTTGGAGAAAAAAGCAGCAGAGCAAGCATGGAAAATGTCTCCACATCCTCATCTGCATGATGCAGCCTAGTATCAAAAAGCAAAGGCACATGTACAGCTCACACTTCTGTGTGAAGGATGTGTGTGGGGATGCTGATGTGTCCAGCCTAAAGTGCCACTCCAGCTAAGTGCCATGTGGGACAGTACATGGCATGTCTGTATGTTTTGTGTTTCATAGAGGGTAAGAGAGATAAGACTTGGCAGAGAGTTTGAGTTCGTGGCAGCAGTGACAGTGCATTTGTCAAATTAGTAATACAAGATGCTGCTGTGTGATAATTTGCATTAGCCAACTTCAGGCACCGTACAGACTAAGTTCCTGCTATAGTCAGTGGAGAAAGAGGACCCTTCAAAGGGCAGTTGTGTCCTGTTTTTTCTGTTAACGCAGAAACAACTTGGTTAAACTAAGCTCAGCTCTGTAATGTTAATATCTCCCCAGACCCCCATCTTTCTTGTGGACTGCCTTGAACATCTCAGCTAACAGCAGATTTTTGCAAGTTCATTGCAGCTTCTTGGAGAGGCCATACAATCTGGTGAAGAGTGCTGGCAGCTAATCCTCCTACCCTCTTTTCCCTGACACCATGTATGACACAGAGCAAATCATGTCATCTCAGCCTCTATTTCTGTATCTGTATGATATAAGGGAATACCACGAGTGAGAACATAAGGAATAATAGTTATTTGCACAGCTCTTTGAGATCCTTAAACAGAAAACCCTGGAGAGATGTAAAGTATTATTATAAGGGCTGGGAGTTCTTTTCAGGCAGCTAAATGGATAATAAATTCATTGCCCAGGAGATCTGGTGGTATATGTTCTGTGCAGAATATGGTAAAAAGGTAAGACTGCTGGAGACCAGGAGCTTTTAAAGATTGATACTGAGCAGAAGGGCAATATTGCCACGGTTATCAAGTTGAGGGTTATCTTGGTTCTGGGTTAAAGACAGTGGGATTGAAGGAGAGTCTGAGAAGGGTCAGTGTGTGTGTGCATGTCTTTGGGATGATCTGTGCTGTGTGTTAGCCCTGGGGTCAATTCCCTCCCCAAGGATGGGGTTGTGCAGGTTGGAAAGGGGACAGATAGTGCATGGACAGCCAGGAACAATAGCATGGGGCACTTGTTTATCTTGCTTGATAACAGAGCTATGTTCAGCGATTTTTCCCCAGGCAGCATTAAAGGAAGGGAGCACTTGAAGAAGCTTTTTCTAATTCTCTGTTTCCTTTCTAGCAAAAGGGAATGAACATGAGCCCACCAACTTGTTGTTGGTTAAAGCAGCCCTTTCGTAAAACACTAAATGTGTCTGGAACTTGAAAATGTGCTATTCCCCTAGCAGTTTGTTAGTATTTAATCACACTGTAGTCAGATATTTGGGCCTAATTTCTCATTTGAATTTCTTTGGCTTCATCTTGCAGTCATTGGGTTGTTCTTATGTCTTTTTTTGGCAGATTAACGAGGCCTTTAGTACCTGCTATTGTCTCTCCACAAAGGTTTTTATCTGTTCTAGTCAAGTCGCTTCTCAATCTCCGTTTGATAAACTAAACGAATTGAGCTCTTTATGTCACCCTCCAGGGAGCAATGGATGAGTGCTCTCAGCATGCTCTGCGTTTGCCCTTGGTCTTCACCAGGGAAAGCAGTTGTCCAGATACCAGCCCCACTTCAGTGAATTCCTGCTATATGGATGCTTGCTAGCCTTCACGTTTTCCCAGTAAGGTCACTTGTGAGGCTCCAGATTTGCAGCATCCTTTGGAGAGCAGGGTGGGAAGCAGTGTTTGACTGCTCTCATTGGAGCTGTATCCAGCGGAGGAATTGCCTCTCTGCTCCACTGCTGCTTGTGCAGCCAGGAACTGTCTCACCAGCTGCGAGTTACTCATCTGCCTCCTGCTCCTGCTTGCTCTGGAGCTACAGATACACCGTTCCTTGTCCTGTGAACTGGAATAGGCCCAGCTTCCTGAGTGATCCAAATCTCTCCCTGAGCAATTTGCCCCCTTTATTGTCATATACCTCTCCTTAGATATTTTGGCTTTCTGCAAATTTCATTAGTATTAATTTAGTTCTTCATATCAAGATTATTGAGGAAAACTGAGTCCAAGCCTAGAAATGTGTTAGAAGCACCACTTGTGCCTCTCTCCCTTGTTCAGTGATACTCCTCCATTGACAACCCTTTTTGAGGAACTGCCAGAAAGCTGATTCTTAATCCATTTAACACATGCTTTACTGATATCATATAGTGCTAATTTTTTAATCAGAAGGTTGTGAGATACAAAGTCAAACATCTTACAACCGCTAAATGTATTACATCTTTGCAGTTACCCTTATCAACCAAACTTGTAATTTCATCAAAGAATGAAATCAGATTTGTCTGACAAGACCTATTTTCCATAAAACCATGTTGACTGATGTTAATTATATTTCTCTCCTTTAATTCTTTATTAGTTGATTCATATATCAACTTTTCTAATTACTTTGCCAGGGACAGATGTTAAGTTGACTGGCCTAGATTCCCTGGTTCAATCTTGTGGCAGTTGTAAAATACAGGCACCAGGTTTACATTTTCCTGCTGTGATTTCCTTCCTTTTTCAGGGAACAGGATAGGTGTGAGCTCTAATGTATAGGAGAGCATGGCTGGGGGAGAAAAGATAGCAACCACTTTGTAAAAATGTAAGAAGGGGTGGGGAAAACATCTCTCTCGCTTTGGGTATTTGCTGTTGACTTCCCTTTGCCTTTTTTACACCATGGCCGGATGTCTTATCCGGGGCTTATGCTTGCAGCTTAGTACATCTGTAACATCAATCTTGGCAAGACTCATCCCTGAAGAAGTGGTGAAAGGGAGTCCCAGGAAACTACCTAAAGTGAGAACTGATGCAGGACCATGTTTAGCTGGTTGGCCCTACTTAGGTTGGGAACCCCAGCTCTTCTGTGTAATGGAAGCACCCAAGGACCCACTGCAAACACTCCTGGCATATGCATTGGGTAGGATCTTTGAGATCTGCTTCTGTCATTTATAACCAGCTTGCAAATGAATTTGCACAAAGATTCTTCTGACCCAAATATACCTTGCTGCTACTGTATCTCTTTCACAGCTTCTAATACAGTTACTGCTGGCCCAATAATGCACTTACATCCAGTGACCCTGCTGACAGACTGTACGAAAGGTTGTAGGTTGCCTTTTCTTGCTACCTCTGATGGCCAGTGACTGGCTGGGGTGGAGATAGTACCCAGTATTAAATAAATATTCCTGTCACCTTGATGTTGCACCTGGTTGGCCTGGTGTCCCATACTGACCCCTCTGGACTGTGCAGCATGGAGCTGCAGTGATGGCATTGCCTTCATGCATCGCAGGAGAGATGGTGTGAGGCTTCCGAGCGGGGAGTGGCTCTATCTGTCCTCATCCAGCAGGAGGAGGCGATAGGCCAGGAAACCACAGAAGGAGCCCAGTGTTTCGGGACTTGCTTTTGACTCTGGAGTGGAACAAAGGGATTTTCTCTTCTGGGTTGCAACTTTTATTTTCCTTTTTCCACACAGATGAACGTTCCTGGATCTCCCCAAAGATTACACCAGCTCCAAAGATGCTTGTTCATGCTTTGAGAGCAGATTTATCAGCTGCTAGGCTTGTCCCCACTGAATGCACAGGAGAAAAATTCTTTAAGAAGGGTCTTTCTGCCTCGGGGCATGGCAAAGTGCTATTAAACTGACATGAAGGACTAGCTACAACCACCCTGTAGCATGGTGAGTTTGTAGGCATGATCTATCCTTGGAGCTCACTGCCCCAAGATATGAAGTGAGGTGAAATACTGACCAAGACTCATGCAAAGCTACCTGGTTTTGGAGGTACTGAGCACTTCCACAGGTATGTTAGATCTCTTTGTGTGTATCCATCCACTGGATCAACTATTTCCATCCTAGTTTCATGCTGCAAAGGTAGAAACTATTGCCTACTTGGCAAGAGGGCTAGGATTTATTAAATGAGGAAAATTCTATGGTTTTGTGTAAAGCAGCTGGTACCTTTCCCTGGGCGGAGGCATGTTACCGGACTGCTCTGATCCAGTGTCAGTCCGTGCTGTAGGGCTTCTCCTGTGAGTTTCCAGACATCAGAAGCAATCAGCTATCTCCTACTGCCTGACTGTTAGATTTTTTTACCTCTCCTGATAAGAACTAACCTAGCATTTTACAACGGTATATCTGAAATTAGTAGCAGCTTAATCTCCCTCTGCTGGATCACTCAGAGGTGTAATTGTGCAGAAAAAAGGGTATTAAAATGCAAAACACTCTCCTATACTTTTTCATGTTAAATCCCTTCTTCCTTCTATTCTTCTTTTAATTCTACAAGAGGGTTTTTACTTTTTTCCTTCCCCCCCATGCATGTGTCTGTGTGTCTTTCACAAAGAGAATGAGCTGGGCACACAGAGAGAATAATTTCAATTTCTACATAAATCTCAGAAATGAATACTTAAATTCAAGCAAAAAATACATTCTTACACCTTTAATTTCCTCTCTATGAAGTATAATGAAAAAGCCTGATTATTTTTAATTCTTCCCTTTAATAATTCAGCAGCAGAGTGATTTAAAGCTGGGGACGATAATTACCTTTTCACTTCCCTGGTAAATGGAGTTTTAATAGAAATGGAAGCTCAAATGCTGGAATTAATTCAAACAGGTCAGTGTCAGGTCATCCATAGCATCTTCTGCATAAATCATTTATCTGAAAAATGGCCTGCTTCTCAATTTCACAGGAATACCTACCCAGAGGCTACATTTAAAAAGACGATGCAATGTTTGTATCTTGTAAAGCATGGAGGGAAAAAACCCCCGTGCAATCCACATCATCTTGGAAGGATTTTTTTAATGCAAATTAAACTGCTAGTTGAAGGACAGGAAAGCAGGGGCTTGTCTAGATTAGGGAAATTCAGCTGTAGCTACAATGATCATTTACTGTGGAAGCTTATATAGATCTTATTATCTGAGCAGTTTGTGCTACTCAGTCTATTTATCTTCATACTATACCTGCTACACCCATTTTATAGATGAGGGATGGAGGTGAACAGTGTCATTCAGAGGGAGCAGAGCAGCTGAGACTAGACCCCCAAAACGGGAGTAGGCTCTAATTACTACCCCATGCAGCCACTAAGGCCTTTCAGGGAAAGGAAAGAAAAAAGCCTCTTCAGCTCAGCCATCCATGGAGGTGTGCTTTGTAAAAACAAGGAAGAAAACAGGCCAGGTTTACCCAAAGTTGATCCTGCCCTGGGGTGATCCCGCAGGGCTGGCGCACCAAGTCTTCTGGCACAGGGAGAAAGGAAAAGGCTCTGACAGCTTCACTGAGATTCCCAGAGACTGCACCACGGTCCTGTCTTAATGGATTGAACTGCCAAACCATGCCTGTGGGGTCAGGAGCTCTGCTGAAATGCCTACTCTGAGCAGTCCCAAGGCTGTTTCCAGCTGGGGTTGATGTCTCTGGGCAGGGGGGATGAGCCCAGCACCCTGCTGAAGTGGAAGGGGGTGGGCCAGAAGCAGGGTTTGGCTTGAATCAAGCAAAGCATCTGGGGGTTAAATTTTTCATGAGAGCTAAACATAAGCTGCCTGGTCTCTAATTAAGCTCTGGGACGGTGGAACTTTAAAGCACTCCAGCTCTGATTCTCCACAAGTGCGTGGTAATGATTTCTTTTCAAATGTCAAGCAGTTTTGTTTCTATTTCCTTTCATAAATAATTGGTGCTGAGCCGGTGGCAACACTAGCATCCAGCTGGCAGGAGGAGCCTGCGTGATCTGCTTCTAGCATCCAGCCATGCACTGGGACTGTTACAGCATATCCCAGGAGTGCAGACAGGACTGCATGACTTCGGGTGCTGCTCCACCCTAAAGAAAAAAGGGAGAGGGGGGAAAAAGCCCTTTCCCCCTGGGTGGAAATATGTGCTTTCCTGCTATCAGTGCAGGGTACAAGAAGCCACTGCAATTTCTTTGGGGTTTCCTATTTAATTTTATCACGTCTTTTGTTTTCACTAAGTTTAACCCAGCATTTACAGAGTGTGCTCATGGCAGGGAACCATGGTTGCACATTGCAAGGATGGAGGATGGCAAAAGACATGTACTCTTCTACAGGAATAAGAGGGACAGCTCACGCCTGAGGGCTGGGTGAATTCAGGATAGCCTTTGCTCCAGTGCCAGATCACAACAGGGGAGGAGAGGAGCATGGAAGTGAGAGCTGGGTGGATGATTTTTTTGCTATCCCATGTGCTGGGGAAGGAGCCTGGTTAGGCAGGCTCTAAAGTGGGTGTGTGTTGGGGGATTGTTTTTATTGTGGTGCTTCTGGTTCACAAGTCTGTTTACCTTTGCATAATGCAGGACGCGCCTCTGGTTGTGCCAGTACTCACTGGTCAGCCGGCACAGCACTGGGATGTGTCTGACAGGCGAGGCAAATGGGCTCAGACTTTGCAGACAGAGTGCTCCTGAACCTTGGTGGGACTGTTGCCTATCTTCCACTGAGCTGCCACCAGGCTAGCACTGGCCAGAGAGCCTGCACTTAAATAAACACATGCCCAGCTGTGCTGTTCTGGCAGAGGTGACATGGGCAGCCAAGGGTTCCAGGTGAGTCCTCCCCTTCCCGGTCCTCTGCAAGTAAGGAGCACATCCTGCTGGGATGTGCTGCCCTTCCTGGAGCTCACCAGTTGCTGTGTGTTTTCTTTGCCAGTTAGACTCTACACTAATACTTCTATATCCATTACCATTTACAGCCACATATTATACACCATTGCCTGGGGAACTCAAGCAAATGATTGCATTGCTGGAATCTCAAACTCTGTTGGTAAATACAAATACAGCTTCCAGACATAGGCAATGACCCAATCAGTCATCAAGTCAAGGAGTTCAAACTGATGTCTTTTCTTGGGGTCCTACTTAAAACGCTGCAGAAGTGCTGTATGTTATAAAAATGCCCAATACAAGTTGCAGGTCCCTATTTAGACTGACAGACTCCCTAATCAGAAGTTAAATAATGCCCTTTTTCCTTTCCCTCCTTTCTGCTGTCTTCAGGGTTGGCACTGGCAGTACTATAGATGAGAAGTGCATTCAATTAAAAAAAGAAAATGTTTCAGAAATGTAAAAACTTTGGAAATCAGATCTCCTGGCAGAAAGGTGACCTGCTAAGGGACATCCTGCTCTTACTGCAATGATGAAATCGATCACCTAACTGTCTTTCAAAGGAATGCCTGGAGTTTTTCAGATCCCCTGGACCCATCCAGCCTAGGAAGGCACATGCTTAAACCCTGATTTTGCTTGCCTTTTACTGTATTCCTTATTTAGCCCCAGAAATATCTGAAGTGGCTATGCTGCCTATCTCAAGAGGGAAGGAAGAAAATAAATCAGACAAAAGAGAAGCTGGCTTGTTTTCTTAAGGCATGTTAGAGAAGTGTGTGCATGGCCTTCTGCCTCAGCTGCAGGGCAATGCCATGGCTAATATCTATTCCATGCTCCCATGTGTCAGATGCCTGCTGGGGACAGCCAGCTTGCCCTGTCTGGGGCCACTAAAGATAGAGACCTGCATCATATGCATTTCACCCACAGACCCACTGGCTGGCTTATGTATAGGAGAAGTCTATGCATGCCCTGGTGTCTGCCAGTGTGCACCACATACATGTATACTATGCACAGTATATCCCCATGCACATGTGGCTGTCCCATATAATCCAACTGTCCATTATGGGAACAAGCTGGAGCAATGCAATGGGATGCTTCAAACAGCCAGGGCTGCTTGTTTCTCAGAGCCTTTCCCCTGTGCTCCTTGGTGTCACTGCTCTCTGAATCACTGCTGGTTGCTTTGCTCTGGCAGGGCAGCTTGCAGCCCCTTGTACAAACAGGCCTTTCCCCTCTCCTGTTGCAGTAGTGATGTTTATTGAGTTGCACACACATACCCTCTCCTGCATTTTTCATGGGCCTGCTCTCCAGAGGCAGTTCAGCCTGCTAATCAAACAGCACCAAACCAGGCAATTGCTTCTGCTCCCTACTACAGCTGATAATTACCCTCCTTCCCCTGCAACTAGCTCTGACAACTGCTACCTGGTTCGTCACTAGCCACAGATTTAATTGTCAGGTGGTCTATTACCTCTGTTCACTCAGGCTCTCTAATGAAGTGTTAGGAGAAGGCGGATGGTGCCCTGTCCGTCTTTGAGCAAAGGAGAGGAGGAAATGGGCTGTGGTGTACAGCTGGGACCCAACCACTGATGGTGTTATTCATCCAAACGCTGCCTT
>NW_009223085.1:105090-105315 GCF_000690835.1 Fulmarus glacialis | reverse complement strand
AGGGGTGGTGGCCATGATGGTAAGGCAGAGCCCTCCTCTTACCAGCTCCGTTCTGCGAGAGGACCATGCAAGGTGGAGAACGATAAAAGGGTGGAAGGGATATTCTCTTAAAACAGACTAGCAAGAGTCTGCTGTGTGAAATAGTCCCCTTCATTTGAAGGCCTTAATCTTGAAAGCAGTGAGGTAGCAATCCTGTTTTCCTTAGGGCGGAGTTTTTAACAGTCA
>NW_009223085.1:97414-105061 GCF_000690835.1 Fulmarus glacialis | reverse complement strand
TGAGGTAGGGCAGTTTCTGGCTCTCTAGACCCAAGTGCTCCAAGTGCTGCAACGCTCCTGAGTAAAAGGTTTGCCAGAAGATACGCTTCTCTCTCCATGCCGTGTTTGACTTACTGGTAGGTAATGATAGATGCCTTTGCAAGGAGGGAAGGTAGGAAACTCTATGCAGTTAGCCATGCAGGGAACATCGCATTATTTCCTTCGAGCCTGGCCGTAGCTCTGCAGAAACCTGCCCTGGGAGACTCTAAGAACCACAGCTGTGCCCTGGAGTTACGGGAGAGCCCGAAGGCATGGCAGGATTGCTAAAGTACAGGCAGTGGTGCTCATGTGAGTCCGTTGGCCTTGTTCCTGGCCAGCCAGCTCAGGAACTGCAGAAACCTGTCCTCGGCAGCACAACGCAGAGGCATGGCTCCTGCATCTATTGGCATGTGGTGTGGGGGCTTCTTAGAGCTCATCTGTTTAAGGTGAGATAAAGCACTGTGTAGCATCCAGGAATGTGCCTTTACTGTAAGGAACCAATGCTGCAGAAACTGCACTCTGTGTTCCTTCCTCCTCCTTCACCAGCCACTCCCAGAGCCTGGATTTTTTAATCCCGATCTCAGATAGAGATGGAGCAATCACAAATATAAAACAAAAAGCAGTGTCTTAGGGCTAACAGCCCCTTTCACCAGTGCAGAGCAGAGCTGCCATCTATTTCTTGGTGTGTGGGCACTCGCTGTTGCCTTAGGTAAAGGCAAGCTCGGGTCTAAGAGCTGCTATGACTCAGCCCTACCACCTCCCCACTCCCACCAAAAAACACCTTTCCCTGTGCTTGCTCTGTTCCAAGCACAAACTGACATGGAGCATCCTGTGGCCTCATTGTGCCAGGAGGACGGTTCCTGGTTATGAGGTAGGAAAACAGCTGCATGAACTGCTTCACTCCTGGTATGGGATAAGGAGTCTTTGGAATATTGAGGGAGATCCCTGCGGCTGTGGGACTTCATAGTGTGAAGGAAGAGTCGTGCAGGGTGTGAAGGATATGCGGAGCTTTGAGAGAAACAAGAGCGTCTGTTTTTCCTACCCTTTGCTAGAGAGTTGCCCTTCACTTTTTACTTGTTTGTGGTGAATCAGATACTCTAGATGAGAAGAAATAAGTCTCATGCTATGGAAACATGGTGAAATCTGAAAAGTTGTGGTCTTGGTTCTGTCTCCCTGCGTGGCTCTCAGTATCCTGCCTGAATGACATGCACTGTCAGGGCTCAGGGTCATATGCCTCTCTTCATCTCTCTTCTGAAATGAAAATATGTCCTCCAGACAAAGAACGAAAAAAGAGTGATAATTTATGAATACTGAATAATTCAATATCCTGCTCCTTTTTTTGTTATTGTTCCTTGGGAGAATCCACCCCCTGACACACACACATAGTCCCCACCATGCACACACACAGAGAATGGGAGAGGGGGAGACCCTCCTGGGAGACACAAACATTACACATACTCCTTTCTCTTGTCATCCATCCATTCCTCTAGCCATCTCTTCCTCTGTATAAACACAACTGTCTCCCCAGCCATCCCTTCCCATACTTTTCTTTCTCTGTCTTGCATACATACCTCAGTCTTCCTATGCTTTACCACCACAACATCCTTGAGTCTCCCTCAAGAGCACTCCATTTCAATAGGAGATGGAACCTGGGAATTTGGCTTTAATATTTCATAAGCTTCCTTCTAAAATGTAAAGCGTATTTATGTTATTGGCATCAACTACCAGGAAAACAAATGCCTTTGATTTGCAAGCAAATCCTAACCTGCTGCCCATTTTTCCAGGGCTGAGCATAAATAACACAATTTATTCAAAGGAACCCTTTCTCCTATTTACATTTATATTGAATAATTTAAAACAACTTTCTCCACTTCCATAAATTCTTCCTTCTAGGATGAGGGAACCTGTCCATGTCTAACGAATGTGCTTCTAAGGGGAACTTTTAACTACAGAAGCACACAGATATGTTTGCAAATCTGATCATATTCATGCCTGAGCCATCCTCCAGGATGGACTGACCATACTGAGCAAAGAAAGAGGGGACACTTAGTGTTGGGGTCCTAGATGCAGGGGAGGCAATGTGACCCCAGGAATGAGGGCGGCAAGTTGGATCATCCTGAGGAAGAGCTTTGACAGAGGACAATAAAATGCCAGGGTGAAGCAAACTAAGCACTCCGGTCTTGCACTGATAACATTGTACCGTGTGTGTTCATTTGGGAAAGAAGGAAGAGTTTGTGTCTCAGATGTAAACTGGCACTACAGCCTGTAAGGTGGGAGAGCACAGGACCAAAAATCATCTGGCCCATTCCAAATTCTATTCCTTCCTTTTGCCTGCATCTGAAAAGGGCATGCAAAGGGACTGCGTTAGAGATCAACACGTGCTGATGCAAGACTGTAACAGAACAAACTCAGGCTCTGCAATCTTAATGCTGGAAAAAGCTTGTAGGATTCAGCCTGCAGAATGTTAGGGCTGAGCTCCTCCCAGCAGCATCCAGGGAGGCAGATCTTCAGCTGGTGTCAATCTGTGATAATCAATGAGTTGATTTAAACCCACTGAATACCACTTTCCCACTTTTATTTCCTCTCTCCCTGGACAAGTTTAAACTCTTTGTCTCTTATCTCTTTCCAATAATTTATATTTTCATCACTTTCTCTTCCTCAGGGTTTCTTTGGCAGCATTTTCTTAAGTTTAGTCTGTTTGCTAGACACAGAGTTAATAGTATTATTCTATACTGGCTTCCAGACACATTGTCCATCGCTTAGGCATGACAGGGAAGTGAGCCAAAAATGAATCAAGCTATCACACCCCAGTGGATGGGGGAATCTCCCTTGGAAACCCAAGCAGCAGCAGTCAGAGATGAAATTCTACAGTGAATCTCAGTATAAGAGTGGAAGTCTGGATTAATTAGCAATAGAGAGGGTGGAAGTTTGAATAATGTCTAGTTGCCTAATCTAAAAACTGTCTCTATCACTCTCAAGACTCCAGGTTTTCTTTCCAGTGTAGAGCATGATTCAAACCTTACCTTGTGCCTTGGACAGCTGGTGATTTTTTTCACCCTGTTTTTACAGGAGATAAGCTATGATTTTTTTTGATTCCTTTAATCTATGCTAATCTCATCCTCTCTCTGTAGTATACACAGGCTTGATTGCAGTATGTAGTTTATCCACAGGCTGTAGTGCAGTAGATGGATCTCCTGAGGCTGGAAAATCTCCTGAGCTTACCTTTGCTAAATGGTAATTGCTAATTTGTTGAGGGGAAGCCAGGGAAGTGGAGGGGGGCACTTGAAGCAGACAAAAGGGGTGGTAATTGGCCATGCAAGATCCACAGCTCCCCTGTGATAGTCACCTGCAAATTTTAGACTTGCAAATTGACTTACAGTATGTTTGGAGATGGGATACTTGAATGCTGGAAAGTGCTAGCTTGTAGACTCCTTATTACAAGTGAGATGAAGAAATGTTGAAGAGGGGAGAGAAATTGCAAGTAATTCGCTTGTCCTTTGGGAATAGCTTCTGCAAGCACTGACAAGAATCGCATGTAGCTTTATGGAGAAGCCCAGGAAAGTCCACTGGGAGGGAGGAAGAGCCTGATACAGCACTGGGGAGGTGTGAGAGCAACGGAAATAGAGAAACAGGCAGAAATACCAGGCAGTGAGGGTAGGAAGCCGCCTCCTTTTCACTGCAGCTTTGATTTGTTAGTAAGAGGGAATTCAGTCCTTCATGTGCTCAGTCTTTGCTTGACTGAGAAAGTGGTCGATTTATTCCACGGATGTAGCAGATCCTAAAGTATGGACAGTCACTTGCTGGTAGCTGCACAGCTTGGTTCAAAAATGCTCAGAGGCCACCAGAAAGTTGCAGACTCTAATTCAGGTTCAAGGAAGGTTCAAGGGTGAAGGCTTTGGGACCCCAGATCAGAAAGTCCTTAACTGATCATTTTAAAGGAGAAATTTGACTGATGGCCCTAAGATGATTTGTACATAAACTGAGTGGATCAGATCACGAAGGGATGGGAGCTGCTAATGTCGGGCTATCCCAAAGGAGAATCCAAACAAACTGCAGGAATTGCTATCCTCAAGTTGGTGTCAGTTAGGAACCATTCAAATGAAGCCCAAAGCACTCATGAACTGTTTCGGTAAATACACTTTTAATCTGGTGTTGACTCCATTAGAAACCGAGGAACCTAATTTCTGCTTGCAGTAAAACTAGAGAGAGATGCTGGCAAATCAAAGCTAATAGAGTAACAGAAGTGTTAGTCTTTTAATTGGAAGTGGAATAAATCCACCTGCATATAATACCTCCCCAGAACATTCCTCCTTAAAGATAGCTTCCTTTTCTCAGCCATTACTAAAATTCCAAGGTTAGAGATTACTTATAATGGTAATATTACCATTTATTTTATTGCCATCTGTACAGGGAGAGTAAATCTAGCTTGAAAACAAATTTTGATTACTGTGTCCACACTTGAAAGCTTGTGATACTGCCCCTAAATTAATGAAATATTATTGACTAATTCTACTGAATTTGGCAAAAGCCCTCCCTTGTGCTTCCACTGCAGTGAGGCACAGATCTTCGAAATTAAACAAGAGTTCAACTCCTGGCATCTAGCAAACTGGAACATCAGAAAAGAAAATGATGAACACCCTTTCCTTCCTCACCCTTAATCTAAAATGGCTTGCATCCATTCTCCTTTCTTTTGTCTTGTTTATTTCTCTGAAATCCAACATGCAGCAGGTGTCTCCTGGTAGTGTTTTATATTTAAGGGCACAGATACCATACAATTATGGAGTGAATTAAATGGGTAACTGCTGGCCTTCTGGTTGCACAGTAAGCAGCAGATAGATTAAGACAGTAATTTCATCGTTATTTCTGTCTTTCCCAACTCCTGGTCTCTTAGGGACAAATTCAGATGTCCCTTACAAAGCTTATAATTAGGCAAAGTCTCTCACTCAGGCCAGGGAGAGATTGGTGTACCCAGGGAGGCCAAGGCCAGAACCTCTGCACATGGCCATTGACCCAGTTCTTAATGGTGTAAGGAAAGGAGCTGGAGCTTCCCGCTCAGGGCTCAGCAGTGCCAAGGGCCACACAACAGAGAGGATCCCTGTCTCTTATAGCTTGTGGTATGAACAACCGGGCTGGGGAAATAGAGGCAGATGGTGAGGAAAGGTCTGATTCATTTATCAGGTGCCATGTTAGGAGTGTTGTCCCCTTACTTCCTCTGCAACACAAAGGAAAGGATAAACACCTCCTGAGGATGATTCAGCCCACCTACAGAGGAGAGAGGGAGAGTGACGACATGAATGACCAGGGTGAGGGGGAAAGGCAGCTCTGATTTCTCCTGAGCTCTTCTTCATCTATCCAGATACGGCATGGGAGTCAGGAAACAGCTGCTGAGCTTATTGTGCTCCCCTATCAGCACGGCGCTCGGATCAGAGGGATGGGAGTCCAGGCAGCCTTTCCCTGTCCAGGACCATATTGATGCAGCAGTGTTACAGGAGAAAGAGCAGAGTTCAAAGGGCGGCTTCAGCACTCCTCATAGCAATGCTCAACAGTCATCCTTGCTGATGGAAGTGAAGGCATTAGGCTGTGCAGGAAGATGCCTGGTGCTCACACCAGTCATAAGAACACAATGAATAGGGCTGGAGGGAGGTGATCAGAGAAAGTTGGGAGAAAACTCCTGCAGCAAATCTAGGCCAAGGGAAAGAACAAATAACCTCTTCTACTCCCTGTCTTAGCACCTCTTTTGCCTCTGGCAGTATCCGTGCTTGTATAACTGCCTGATCGCTATACCCTTGGATGTGATTATCTCTATCTGAAGCCATTCTCATAACTATAAAGACAGATTTCCCATGAGCTGCTGACATTTGAAACTGAGGTCTACAGGCAAGATCAGCCACGAGACTTTCTGGGGGCTGCAACTGTGTGATATAATGAACAAATCCCACATGGCTGCGCAGAGCATGAAACTCTTGGCTTTATTAACTCGAACTTCTATACTGATATTAGACTTGTGATGCACAGAGAACAGATTGCCCATTAGCTAGGTAAATTGTGATAGGAAATGACAAGAAGTTCCCTCCTCCTCTTCCAGCTCTCTCAGTCCATCTCAACTGGTGTGTCGTGATCTTGCTTTTTCCCTATTTGTCAACAGGCAGCTTACGTCAGACATGAGGTTTTAGAATCCAGAGTCGAATCAGGAGTGACAAAAATCACAGGGACTTCACCGTCTCTGTTGACTATGAGGCTGGGCCACAGTCCTTAGAAGCCAATGGGAGGCTTTCCTCCATTTGACTAGACATTGTGTCAGGACTTAAAACAGAAAATAACAGGTAGGAGCAGAATGACAAATCAGAATGACTTGGCAAACGCTGCTGTCAGTGAGCATTTACTGAACCTAGAGCAAACCCAGTTCAAGATTCAAAGCTGAGATCCACTGGTAGTTTCCACTGGAACTTCAAACTGCCTTAGTTGTGAGAACATCTGGGAACCATATGGTACCGATGGCACTTGCCACAGAGCTTGATGTGCTGGAAATTCTGTTTAGTAACCAAAATAAAATCTTTCTGGAAACACTTCCCAAAGACCAAAATTGTGATATCCCTTCAAGCACCGAACAGGGGCCGATTAGAGCGCTTGTGTTTGAACATTTGAAGCAATTATTCATGTTCATCCAGCTCCGAATAGTTACCAAACACCATGTGTTTTTCCTCAGTGTTAATAAAAACCTAAATGATTCTTCATTAAGAAGCCCATTAAGACGACTGCAGTTTCCTCGAAGCTCATTAGAGGATATTCTCACCACTAAATTATCACACTGGAGTTTTATAGAAGTCTGAGGAAAGATGTCCTATTGTGATTAATTCATGATAGATATTCTCTCCCTTGCTTGCAGTCTGTTCCCCAGACTCGGCTTTGCTAATTTCCCAACCTTCGGGTTACGTGGAGAATAATACTCATCCTTCAGCTTTGCTTCGCGGGAACGATGTTCCAGAGCTGTGAGGTGCCAAGCCTGCCATCTGTATTTGTAGAGCTTCCCCTCCTCTTGCATCTTTCACCAGGGCCTCTTCTCTGCAGAGATGGCCAGAAGGAAGCTGGCCTGTCCGAGACAGGGCCTCTGTTGGCACATCTCTGCTGGAGGTCACTGAACCACTTCCCACCCATTGGCAATTCCATGCAAGCGGCATGCAGGGCTTAAGCAATGGTTTTGAGCTCTTCCTGGAGCCTTTCTCTCCAGGCACCAAAGTACCACACTGCACCCATTAACCACACACCCTCCTCTTCCACTGAGCTGGGACCCAACCTGCTGGCTACTCCCAAATCCTCCCCTGTAATTCTTCCATCTCCAAAGCATTACGATCAAGAGCAGCCTTGCAAGGCAAAAATCTGAAGACAAAGTGGTAAAAACAGTAGGAGAAGACAGAATCATTTAAGGTAAGTCTATGCTGGGTCAGTGTGTGTTCTCCCCACACCAGGTTCTCCTGAACCCAGTGGCAAGCTATAGGAGCTGGGGATCATTGAAGTGTGGGAACACAGTCTGCTTTAACAAAACAGAGCGGGTCCAATCTCCCGCTGAGTATTAAAATCTCATTTTATGGTACATTATACACTTGGCCTCTTGAACAATCAGTGACCATA